>NC_057803.1:671190960-671205282 GCF_018294505.1 Triticum aestivum
GATGTGCTATCTTTGAAACTTTGCTCCCTGACGGCCTGGCGGATTTTCCCAAGCATCAGGGTCAGCGGCTCAGGATAGTGGGGGGCGTCGCAGTTTTGAGAGAGGCGAACCGTTCGTGCACTTTCACAAACTGAATTTTTAGAAGCCACTCTCTTAGTATTATTATTACTAATTTATTTGTACTGACGAACATGTGGAGACGTGCATTGCACGTGCATTTTTACTAGTATTTTATATATTACTCTTCATTAGCGGTGGTTGCTATTCTGGTATGCTGGTCCTACGTGGTCTTACCATGACGACTTCTCGACTGCCTACTACAACAAGTTTTGCCTGACTCCGACGAGGAAGGGGCGATGACGGCGTCACTCCGTCGACTCGCTTCAATTCTTGTAGTCGTCGCTAGGTGGTCTATGAATCTGGATGTAATTTTTATTATTTCTGGTATTCGTTGTACTGCTATGACTGGAGATGAATAGATCGGAAGTTTTCTAGCAAAAATAATATTATTGATCTAATTAATTGTGAGAGTAAAGCCTTATAAACCAGATGGAGGGAGTAGTATCCAGAAAGGGCTAGGTACGTAGTTTTTTTCCACAGCTCAATAAAATAAAAAATAGGTTTTTATTAGGGAAATAAAAAACAGGTTTTTTCAGCTAAAATAAAAAATAGGTATGTGCTAGTTTTTTTTTGAGAGAGAGCTATTTTTTTTTCTTAGACGAGGTACGTAGAGTTCTGGCCCAAAGTATATTGGGCCTGGCCCAAAATAGATTGACTCCAATGATTAAAAAGGGACCAAAAGAGTGCTACTGTACTCTGCAGCCCAACAAAGCTGTCTCGGTTCTCTCTCTCTGAAAAAAACAAAAAGACTAACCATCTCAGTGCTGTACGACGACGACGCGTGGCGGTCGGCGGCAGCTCAGTGGCGCGGTGGCTCCGGCCGTCGGCTGCGGTGTGCGGAGGCGCCGAGGAGGATCGAGGAGAAGCAGCGTCGATGCGGTCGCGACGGAGCGCGCGAGTGGGGTCGGCGCTGGAGCCGCTCGGATGCCGGCTCCGTCGGCCCAATCGACGGCGACCGGATCTAAGCGGCGCCCGCACGCCGCCGAGGGTGAACAAGAAGCCGAAGCGAGGAGCCGAGCCTCCCCGAGCCCAAGCCTCCCTCGTGTCTACTCTAGCGTCCAGGTAGCGCGCCAAAAAGGGCTTCAGGCAGATCTGCTCCAGGTACCACCCGCCCAACCAAAGCCTCTTTTTACCGCAGCCATCGTCAGTATAAAAATGTGAGATGCCATTATCCTTTTTAGACTTCAAACAGGAAGTTCAAGATGGGGATAAAAGGTGAAATGCTACACTTTAAAAAAATTAGAGCAAGTGATAAGGGTGATGGAATATTTTGGGTGGAATAAATCGACGAATTCGGATTGAGAAAAGGGAATAAAGGGGCACCAATAGTGCTCTGCATGTCTAGAACCTGGAGCTTGATAAAAATGTCCTTGTCTTTCAAACAAAACCATTTTTTCCTAAGCAATCTCCCAGTGCTCCCAGGTATATTGTCTTGTGCAGTGCCGGATTTTTCTTTTGTCACCGGATAGTATCCGTAGCTGTCAAAGCACTGCTTGCTACGCGGAGTTTCCGCTGCATGGGATGAAAATCTGTATATGCCGTAGCACGTGCTTTGCACATGAGCTTCCTCTGAGGGAACAAAGGAAGGAATAGTATTCTTTGGGGACACGGGGAACAATCTTTGCAAATCATAATTGAATTGGAATTTTAAGCTTAGAATCCTTTGCCTTTTTGAGAAAGCAGAGTACCGTTTTAGTTGTAGTATGGACTGAACTTCACCTTCACCAGATCAGTACCCATTCACAGGAAAGATTTATTAGATTAGATTTTCACCAGTTGGTCATTGATTTGATTTGCCCGTCGACATCCCATGGTTGGATCGACAACGAACATTGTTTAGTGCAAACAGTATTTGCAACCGGTAACGTCTTTACCTTTGCACTTCAGTGTGGAGTTGATTCCTCTGCAAACCAGCAGCGGGAGAAGCATCGACTCAACCTTGCTCTTGCCCTGCCGTTTATAGCACTAAAGCATCCAGGTCAGAAAACCAAAGCTGTATGGTAGATGGTAACTGACCGATTCTCTTCGTTGAAAAGGGAACACCTTGCTGATGTGTCTACACTTGATTAATGTTTTGATATTTTTTGATGGTGGTCAATCTGGCTAGTGTGGACGCTTGTTCCAATGATCTGCAACAGATCGGTTTCCACAATATGCCACACAGAGGAGCAATTGCCGCATAAATAAATATGTTAAATTGCATGAAAGTATGTTTATTCTAGATTAGATTGTGAAAAACCCAAATGAACTTGTAAGTTAGTAGTAGAACTGCCCAGTTGTTGGAAATCTGTAAATACAGTGTGCCTTGGTGAAAAACATACTCCTTTTTTAGATACGGAAATCCTTATCACCAAACTTCTATCATTTATATTCATATATTACGCTGCAGGTCTTACTTGGTCTCTGAGAAACAGGGTTATTCATGTTTCTTCTACTCACGTTTGAGTTCCTGATGACAACAGAGGGAAAGGAACAGACATACTTAGGGTAGTCCCGACAGATCCTTTTCATGCAAATAAAACAGTACGGACAGCTGACTAGAAGTGAACATGGAACCTCTTGAATTATTGCGTAAAGGTGTGATTTGGGAGAATATATGTTGATCAGAATAGGTTTTGTGAATGTCTGTAGGTAATGCACGTATGCAGAGAATCGATTCTGAAGTGGCTATATATATTTAACCCCAATAATACAATCTGCCCCTGGCATATAATGCCACTTCCAACTTTAGTACTATCTTTGGGAGGTTGCACAACATCTAGAATGGACAAGACATACAAACTCTTTATTAAATTAAATTAGTAAAAGGTAAAATGTTAACTGAAGAGAATTAGCTTTACCTATTTTCTTTTCCAGTCTGGAGTTTCAGCTCCATGCAGCCATGGCTCCACCCTCTAGCGCTGTTTGATGCAGATAGGTCCAGATAGGAATGTCTGCTACTTTCTTAATTTTTAGTTGTGTGATAAGGTTTTCAATCATGCTTTGCCTTGTTTATCGTGCCTTTCCAATAATATTTTTGTGTGTTGATGCTGTAGAGAAATATTAGAGGGAGTTTGTAGGAAGAGTGTTATGATTAGTACTCCATCTTCACCAAGCAATTTTGTAATGGACAGTGATACAAACCCTGATGAAGCATCCAAGGGTTATTGAGTTTTGAGTTATGGCTCCATGGAGCCAAGAAACTTTTTCCTTTTCTTGTTCACTGTTTTCGCTTGAAATAATAAGCCTACTAAGTCCTGAGCTACTAGTATCTTCATTGAACTGTTAATTGTCACCATGAATCTTGTAGACCATTTTCTTAAAAGTTACATGCATCTATTTTGGCCTTTCCACTTTTCCAGTTATTTTTCTGCCTACCATTGTGCACTACAGAACAGAGGATGACAAATATCCAGCATATTGTACTTTTCTCGCAGGAAAATATATTGTTATACACAGCTGCACGCTTAATCAGGGATGCCCATACAGGAAGCCGGTAACGAAGCTAGAAGCACATTTACTCTGTAATTGATCTAGAGCACATTTACTCTGTAATGGATTTACACATGTAACAGTATGATTCCATGGATACAACACTTACAAGATTTGCATTGAGCCTGTATGTATAATAAGGGGAATACATATGAGAAAGGCTAATTTAAACAATTCATTTAAGCTGAAATTTTAGCCAGCATTTTTACTACAAAACTATATTTACATTTTCTGTACAGTTGAATTTATTCAAATTCGTTTATGAACTTTTATTTTCCTCACTTTAATTGTAATTGCCGGCCTCGTTTTTTTTATCTGCCTTTCTTTTTCGTTCTTACAGTTACTGAAGTAATGTGGCATTTTGGTCTAAGGTGGGGGCACTAGGATTTTCTATTAGCCACACAAAGTGTGCATAACTGCTAGATCTGCACCTCCCCAGGTACATATTGTGGAAGAATAAAAATCTAAAGAATATATCCTTTGATCCTAATTCCTCACACCATTGTCCAGGGATAAATTAAAAGACCTTAAACTAACAATTTCTCTGAAAAAAGAGAGAAAAGGTGGCCAGTAATATATAGCAGAAAACAAGTTACTGATCAGGCTATATTATTGTGCTGAATTTGTTGCTCTTGAATCTTGTAATATTCATGGTGTCGATTCAGTCTCGAGCTATTTTTATGGTCCAACTAATCAACTGTGTTTGTACTCCCTCCGTTCCTAAATATTTGTCTTTTTAGAGATTTCAAATGGACTACCACATACGGATGTATATGGACATATTTTAGAGTGTAGATTCACTCATTTTTGCTCCGTATGCAGTCACTTGTTGAAATCTTTAGAAAGACAAATATTTGGAAACGGAGGGAGTAGTATTTAAGTAACTCTTTAAGCAACATGCATGAAAGACTGGTTTATACTTGCATGCCCGGTAGACACCATTCTTACTCTGCATTTGCCTGCCTGCACATTTACAACTGAACTGCTGTAGCCCTAGCTTGAAATTTAGATCATAATTATAAAACCAGTGAGGTGTCCGTGCCAATGAAAAGTTGATTTGTGCGTATATACACAAAACATTTGCCTGAATTACCTTAATCAAATTATGTTACTGAGACAACTATTTGATTTTTGGAGTAGTTAATTATAGCGCAATTACATTTATGTTTGGAAGAATCAGTTAGTACACATTCAGAAGTAATATACCGCGGGGTAGACTCAGGATGTAACACTAAAATTCTCCTATCTTTGGCACCACTTTTCTGTTGCATTGTGGTCTTTCTTGGTTCTCCCTGTCCTTTTTTCTCCATTCACCCTTCAATCCGGATAGCTCAGTTAGAAAGGCTAGGTCAGAGCATCTCTGTGCCTCCAAAGCCGCCCTGGATTCGCAATTATTGAGGCGCCTCCACTATAAAAAGGCAACCATCCACAAGAAGTAAGAACACAGCGAGCAAGCAAGCAAAGCACACAACAAGGACAAGACAGCAGCTGAGAACCCTAGTACTGAACCAAAAGCCTTCACAGGGTATGTGACCCTTCCCGTTTTTCTCTTGTTCTTTTGGACGATTTGTTTAAGACCAAGTTCCTTTATTGTTCTTCCGGCTCATCTATCAGACTGGGACCATTTGCCTATGTAATCTTCTTGAAAAAGGCCATATACTCTTATTCTTGTTCTTAATCTACTAATAGTTGCTCAAAAAGTATTTGTGCAAGCGTAAGTGTGATGCATGTGATGTGCATAAGATTTTAAATCCTAGCTAAACAGATTCAATTGGTTCTTTCATAGATTAAACTGACTAGTTTTGTTTTCGTTATTTTTATTGGCTAATTAGCATGTTCTCTCTTTGCATAGCGTTTTGCTTGCCTTGTATTTTCCACCTTTTTGGGGCACCATCTAAAAATATTATCTTATGTATCTACATGTGCAAATGATAGAGATGGAGCACCGACTTAGCCTAATTTAGTTAAGGCGACCTTGATTTTGTTTCTCTGCTGCCTTGTCTAGCCTGTACAATATTCCTCCTTTTAGTTTGTGTTTACATGGGCTATGTGCAGTACGAGCATCTTAAGTACATGTGTTCTCATTCTTGGTTTTCTAGCTCATAATCACATTGGCCCAGGACATATTCCCATACATATAATTACCACAGTACTATGGTTCTGTAATATCTCTATGCTCATACTAAACATATATGGAGCAATGAGCTAATAATTAGTAGTACTTCAGGTATAACTTATGTCTAGTTCTTTTCTTCCCTTTTTGTCACTAACTTGTTGACGCATCCATGCATGCATGTATACAGGGCTTACTGCGAATGAACACCCAGAGGAAGCCTGGAGACTGGAACTGCAACTCGTGCCAGCACCTCAACTTCAGCCGCCGTGACTTCTGTCAGCGCTGCCGTGCCACGCGCTCGGATCTGCAGCTCGGAGACGGCCGCTGTATAGGTGGTGTGCTGACCTCCCTGGACGTTCGCCCAGGTGACTGGTACTGCAATTGCGGCTACCACAACTTCGCCAGCCGCTCCAGCTGCCTCAAGTGTGGCACCATCGTGAGGGACTTCCCCGCAGGCCAGGGTGGCACTGGCGCTGCTGAGAGCGGTGGAGTTCGTGCTGGGTGGAAAACTGGTGACTGGATATGCACAAGGTGAGCTATAGCTTCGCTTCAAACATAGATGTCATCCTTATAACCTGTATGTATCCTTTATCCTGATATATCTTATGCATGGCAAGAAACAGTAGCATGCAGGCCTACATATTTTGAGATGAAAGTTAACTGAATAACAAAACTTATAGAACATTCTCTTGTGGAATAGTTTTTGAATCATGTTTTGACACAAAACTATTTGTGTCTGTCTATTTCTTCCAGGCCTGGCTGTAATGTGCACAATTTTGCAAGCAGAATTGAGTGCTATCATTGCAATGCACCTAGGGAAGCAGGTATATTGTCTTCAATTTGCAACTTATATGTTCTTTTGGTGCCTTGATGTACAACTACTCTTTGATCAAATACATGCATGTTTTCGAACCTGCATGCAACACTCAATGCAAAAGAGCTAAAAAAAAACTGTTTGACAACAGTTAATTGTGGTAAAAAATTACTTGTAGCTGTCTAATCAAGCAACCCCGAAACCATTTGTTTGCACTGCAATTTGCAAACCTTCATCCAATATCTATTCTCTGTGCCCTAAAATGGAACCGTTCTGTTGTACCAAAATAAACAGGCACCGGGAAGTAAGGATCAACCATGCCGACCGAGATCGAGAGGCGTGACGCGATGGCTTAGGACGAGACCAACCATTGTCACACTCGCAAGCTGCGATCCAGGAAGAATAAAACTACAGAGTAGTATATATGATGTATTGCCACCTGTTATACTACTACAACCGTTGCATGGTTGCGAGGGCAGGAGAAGTTCCCTTAGCTTCCAGAATGTAACGCGTGCATGGTATCGTCGCGCCTCGTTTACGTTGGTCGAGGCGTCGCTCATATTGTACGGTTTGGATTACTTGAATAAATATTCTTAACCATCCTTATATGTATTGTGTAACTGTTGATACGCTTGTGTTTCTGTTTCCTTTCCTCTCTGTTACTTGCCTGGATTTTTCGATGACATCATGTTGTTTCTGAAACCTAGACGTAGAGAAAAAATTCCGAAGCCGGGCATGGATGATCCCTTCTCGAAATTTTAGCTAAATCACATCTTTTATGTTTCGGAAACTTGTGAAAAATAATCCATGCATGTCCATTGTAAATATTGGTAGGAAGATATGTCCATTGGCAACTGGCGCAAAATTCATATATTGCCTAGCTTGCTAGAGTTTGAAAGCAACATCATATGGGTTTAGAGTTTGAAACCTGGACGTGAAAACTTCTATGTATGATCATTTATATGGGTGTGACCAGGCTTGTTAAAACGCCTGTTTCATCCATGATTCTAGTTGAATTCTCAGGATTGACATACAAATTTGCATACTACGTTTCCTTTCCTCTAAGCCTCATGTTTTCTAGAACTCAAGAGGAACATTTTTTTTTTCAATTCTTTGTTCCTCAATCTACTTCGAGATTAGAACTCATTTCATCCTGTGTAAAACTAATGACTATCCAAATCCTTCCATCAAAAGCCAGTGGTCTAGGTGCTTTGTCCAAGATTTGCAAGTTCGTCTGGGTACATTAATATCTTCTGTTCTTATACATGAAGCTTAGAGCATGGTTAATAATATCGGGCCTGCTAAAAATCAGTTGACTGAGATTTAACGAAGTCTCAGTCGACCATGCAACATTTTTTTGACCGTATGCAGCATTTTTTCATACCGGTTGCAACATTTGTTTTGTTGGTTGAAGCATGTCATCCCTCCTCAGTTGTAGCACGTCATCGCACCGGTTGCAACATCCTTCGTTGACGGTTGTAGCATTTTAGTTAGAACAGTTGTAGCATTTGTTGTTGTTGCTTGCAATACCATCGCAACATTTTTCGTCGCCGTTTGTAGCATATAGATGTGCGCTTGTAGCAAAAAAAAAAACGCTGACGTCACTCGACTGAGACTTTGTTAAGTCTCAGCCGACTGAGTTCTAGACACACCCTAATAATATAGCCAGTAGCTGGCTATATAAAACTGTCATTAAAAACTAACAATATCATTCACTCAGGGCACCTCTAGCCGATCCCATAAATAATAGAGGAGTAAACCTTACTAGAGTATATTTACTTCCCTAAAGAAATGTTGTTCCTAGCCGAACTCCCAAATTTAGTGGAGTAAAACAAAATCAATGCAAATCCAGTGCAAAATAAACGACATTCGGTGCAAATATGGCTACATAAACTTAAATTCGGTGCAGATTTAATATATTACATATAACTTAAACTAGATTCGACATATTAGATAGAAATTTAACCTAATCCAATTCATCATATTCTTTCTCGATCTATTTCCATTCCCTTCTAGACGTGTCGCCGATCATTGGGTCTGGCCCGTCGCTGGAGCCGTCATCGTCATCGTCATGGTCGTTGTCGTCGCCTTCGCCTTCGTCGTCTTCATTGCTGCATAGGTCGATGACTTCGGTCCCCTCTGTCGCGTACTGCATGTAGAGCCGTCATTCAGCCTCTACGCGCTCCGGGGAGCGCTGGCGGAGCTCAGCCATGTACTCCCTCCGTCCGCGAATAAGTGTACTTCTAGCTTTTATCTTAAGTCAAAGTTTTAAAATTTTGACCAACTTTATAGGGAAAAGTAGCAGAATTTATGACACTAAATTAGTATCACTAGATTCGTTTTGAAATGTATTTTCATAATATATCAATTTGATATTATATATGTTACTACTTTTTTGTATATAGTTGGTCAAAGTTTTAAAACTTTGACTTAGGATAAAAACTAGAAGTACACTTATTCGTGGACGGAGGGAGTATGCCTCATCGGCGGCCTCAACTGCGAGCGGCTCGCGCGCCGCCCCGTCCTCCCACCTCTCACGTGTGTAGGCCACCAGATTGTCCATTGGTGCGCAGGCGATAGATATCCATCATGGAAATTGCAATGGCCGGCAGCGCTGTAGAGGTGGGCTGACTTGATTCCGTATGCACGCGCCGCCGCGTCCGCCGAGTGGAAGGAGACCAGCCAATGGGTCTTCCCGTTGTCGCGTCATAGATTTCCGCCACCCATGTCCCCCATTGGCGCTGTCGCGTCCGCCGAGTGGACAGAAACTAGCCATTGGGTCTTCCCGGTATCGCGGTCATAGATTTCCGTGATTCATGTCCCCCATTGGCGCTAGCGCAAGCCGTGGTACCTCGGCTTGGGCGGTGCCGCGGGAGGAGGAGGCACCGTCGGCACAGGAGGACGAGGAGTAGGAGGAGGAGGTGGAACCGCGGCGTCGATCCGCCGGCCACATGCTGCGAATCAGCGGCGGCCTTTGATCCGGCCATGTCGCTTGTGGGGGCGGCGCGGTGTGGCAGTGGCGTGCATAGGGCGGCGACGAAGGAGGATTGAGCAGCGTGTGGGAGAGGGAAAGGGAGAGGGGAAGATTTTTACTCCTTGGTCGAGCGGGCGAGTATTTTTACTCTTCGACCGCCGCTCGGAGTAAAATTTATACTCCATTGTACGTTTTAGAAGATCGGCTAGGTCCAGTTTAGAGGAATAAACCGGGACTTCTACTCCTCTAACCGGATTTAGGTGATTAATGAGAGATGCATTCATACAATAGAGTTGACTATAAGGTTGGCTCTTAGGTTAGTTTTTTGTTTCATTTTCTCTCTTTCTCATTTACTTATCTTATTACTTAGGAGGACATGTGGAAGCCGGCTCTTGCATCAGAGCGTACTCCCTTCCATAGTTCCATTTTGGTTGTCTATCTTTTTAACATAAACAAAAATGCCATGTAAGCAGTCTTATGTCCCACTATTATACTTGCGCGTAGGATTAACACGATGAGTTAGCCTTAGGGAGTCTCCGCTCTACCCCTCCTATAATCCTTTGTTCCTCCTAATTTCTGCAGCTCTTTCACACACCTTTTCTTCTGTGATCCGTCATTGTCACCTTGCTGTCGTCGTTGCTATACTGATTGGTCGACTACCCTCTTCTTTTCCTCTGTCACGCCATTTCTCCTCTTTATAGAACATCGGTTAGTCGATCATGCATTTTGACAAAGGAACCATCATTTCGAAATTAGATCTTCATTTATAACTACTTCCTCCGTCTAGAAATACTTGTGCGGAGAAGAAGAGAGTATATGAAACAAAAATTTGAAGTGCAGGGGCACGTGTAGGTGTGAAAATGCTTTGGGTGGAGGTATGTGTGCGGTAGGTGGCCCCACATGGCATAGACATGTGTCGCTTCATTCCCAGCTACCTCTAATCCGTACCCAACAACCTTCGCCGGCGAGGCAGAGCGCCACCAACCAACCCGGGCTGCCGCCGGCCCGCCGTGCCCCCCTCGCCATGTCCATCCACCTCCGCGCCCACGCCTTCGCGGCCAACCCGCTGCGCGGCCTCGCCGGCACGCGCTCCTCCGGTGCCGTCTCCCCCTCCGCGGCCGCCGAGGCCCTCCGCGCCCTCCTCGACGGCGCCGACGCCGCCGCCGGACACCACCTCTCCAGGGTCCTCCCGTTCCGCCGCGGCCGCCCCCTCGCGCGCTCCCCGGACCCTCCTGCTTCCTCGTCCTCGTCCCCCGCGCCGCCGCCGGCCTGGCGCCTCGCGTGGCTCCCGCCCTCGCGCGTCCCCGGCGTCCCCTCGGACGTCTTCGTGTTCCTGGGCTCCCACGGCGGCGAGGGGGGCGGCGAGGAGGCCGCCGCGTACTGGGCCGTCGACGTCAGCGAGGTGGAGGGCGCCAGGTTCGGCGGCGCGGGGGAGGAGTCGGCGTTCGTCGACTTGAGGACGCTCATGGTGGCCGCCGACTGGAGGGACAAGGACGCCATGGGGGAGCTCGCCGTCGCCGGCCACGTACGTGCCTGCCATTTTCTACTTTTGGTTATTTCCAACTAGTATTTTCTCAAGCAAATTCCCCACTGATACTGAAACATTTCTGTGATTCGGGAAATGCCAAATGATTTGCTTGATTTGATTCCTGATGCGGGCAGGCTCGAGCGCTGCTAGAATGGCACAACACGGCGAAATTCTGCGGAGCGTGCGGGGCAAAGGCAGTTCCTACCGAAGCCGGGACGCGGAAGCAGTGCAGCAACGAGTCCTGCAAGAAGAGGATATACCCGCGAGTTGACCCCGTATGATCTGTGCTCTGTTACTGACTGGCCTCTCCTAGTGTTTGCAGCTGCCTGTGGCTTGTGCTGGTTTGCGTTCACTGTCTCCTTAAGCCATTTTGTTGTATTTGCAGGTTGTGATTATGTTGGTCATTGATAAACAAAATGACCGCGCTCTCTTAAGCCGGCAGTCAAGATTTGTGCCCCGGATGTGGAGTTGTCTTGCTGGTTTTATAGAGGTGCGAGTTACTTCTTCTCTTTTGCATATCGTTATGTGCTCAGTTGCACTTGCATCCTTTGTTCTCTTAAATTTTCATGAGCTGCTTTTGGGTTGAATGAGGAGGGGCAGACTAAGAATATCTTGGTGTACTAACAGGGGTACAAAAAGTTGCTGTCAGCCTGTCACCCCCTGTTTGTACTAATAGGAGTACATAAGAAGTTCAGTGAACTAATAGCTTTCTTATACAACATGTTCCTCTGTATCCTGCTTAGATCTTGTAACAAGTTAGCATTGTCACGTTAGTCATGCTTACAGAGGGGTTAATTGAAGCACTTACTAAGCAGAAGAACTTGAATTTGATTTAAAATACCTGACGTAAATCTCAGTTACACGGATAGGAGTAATACCCCATCAACACACTATATTCTGACTTTGTGACTTGGAAATTGACACTCGGTGTTGTGCCAAGCATGATTATTTTCAAAATTTTGCTCCGGCCTGTTTGACATCCAGTAGTCGTTATTAGTGGACAATGAAGAACTTAGAGATCCAGTTTCTTTTAATACACAGTAATGCTTTCAGTTGATCATCTGAGCATGGGCTACATAAGCTATCTTTGAATTCAGTAAGGTTGTAATAGCCTCATTGTTGTAAGCCTGTAACCACTAAAGTTCGGTGTAGCTTCCATAAGTAGAATGGATGAATGAATAAATTGAAAAGTTTGAAAGAAATCCTTGTTCTTGGTTTATTTTGTCCCAAGGTTATTAAGCGCAGTGCAATTTGCAGTGTGTAGGGTTAGCTAACAAGTTCACCGTCCTCTTGCCGTACACTGTAAGAAGCTTATGCTCACTGCAGCTGTTCTGTTTGTAGCCAGGGGAAAGCTTGGAAGAGGCAGTGAGAAGGGAAACATGGGAAGAAACTGGGATCGAAGTTGGGCAAGTCATTTACCACAGTTCTCAACCATGGCCTGGTAAGCTAGTCTTTTCGTTGCCTGTTTACTATTTTCCAATGGAAACCTGTGATAATACATTAATAGTGGGATATGTCAAGTGTGTAGACATGTAGTTACCGTGTCAAAACTTACATAAGTACTTGTATATTTGAAGAACTATTTTAAGTCATCAGTTGAAACTAGTATGTTTTCACTCAATGTTTTTGTGTGCCAAGTCTGACAGTTCTCATGTTGCATATGTTTTTTTCAGTTGGGCCAAATACCATGCCATGCCAGCTGATGGTGGGTTTCTTTGCTTATGCTAAATCATTGGACATACATGTTGATAAAAAAGAGCTTGAAGGTAATTTTTCACATGAATAACATGCTGATCTATTAGCCTTTCCTGCCGCTACTGGTTCATCTCATCATTTCCCATGTCACAGTTTCTCTTTCGTTATTTTCCTCTTGTGTAAGATATCTACAAGAATATATATAGATGAAACTTCTATTATAGATCAAATGCTGCAAAACCCAAACTTATATTTCAGTTTCAGGAAAAGTGTTTTAGAAATCAACTGCATGATACTCCTGGGCGCGTAGCTCTCATCTCAAGTGCCAGATTGGTCTTCATCCTTTTCTTATTTTGCCGTACACACGCAGATGCCCAGTGGCACAGCCGTGAGGACGTCAAGAAGGCGCTAACGTTTGCCGAGTACGAGAAAGCCCAGAGATCAAGCGCGCTCAAGGTCAAGCAGATATGCAAGGGCGCCGAGAGAGGGCAGAGCACCTCCTCCGACCTCAGGGTGGAGAGCGAGGAACCCGCTCCGATGTTCGTCCCCGGGCCCTACGCCATTGCTCACCACCTCATATCGTCGTGGGCCTTCGAAGGGGCGCCGAAGGTGCCCAGCTCCTTCTCCAACCTATGATGAGCCTGGACCATACTACTTCGTCTTCCGATTTACGGAAGGGGATGTTTGTATAGCACACTGAAACATTGTAGGCGCACGCCATGTACTATTTCTTACACTGTCGATAGCTACAGTAGATATGTTGTTGCTCATTGCTGGTGGTTGTAACAGAAGGGCAGAAGAGGACCGGGGAGAGTTTTGCAAGATCGGCGTCGTGGATATATTGACGGTTATTGGTGATTTGATTTCAAGTGTATGATGTATAAGAACTTGCACGGATGTGCTTGCATAGAGACATATACAAACTGAAGATGAAGTTGCTATTTTTTTTCCTTGAGAACTATACTAGATGAAGTAGCTATGTTTTTTTTAGTGGATGTTATTTATTTATTTTTTGAGTACAAGTTTATTTTTTGAGTCTATTTTGAGGACAAGATGAGGTTGAACTCTGATCGATCCACGATTTTGTTTTTTTTAAGGGTTGATCGATCCACGAATGACACGTCATTCTGATCATCGTGGATGGGAACGGTGCGATAGGATGTCTGGCCCAACTTGAAACACGGCCCAACGGGCTGATCAAAACCTAATAACCCAATCTCACTGGCCCTCCGAATCCCGGTAGAAAACGGACCCGCACCCGTCCGTCTGGCCCCCAAAATTAACAGCGTCCGTCCTTTGCCCCTACCCTCCTCGATCGCCTCTCTGCAATCGATCAAATCAGATCAGATCGATCGAACGAACCTCCTCGCCGTCTGCCGACTGCCGCCGCCGCTCGCCGCCGGGAGGAGGAGGAGGAGGTGCGGGCAGGGCCGGGGGATGTGTAATTGTAGGAGGAACAAGAGGTGTCTGCAGGGCCGGAGGATGTGTGATTGTAGGAGCAGCGGGAGGTGCTGGCGGGGCAGGAGGTGCCGGGGGTGCAGGCGGGGCCGGAGGATGTGTAATTATAGGAGGAGCAGGATGTTTGACTGTAGGAGCAGAAGGAG
>NC_057803.1:671205616-671385118 GCF_018294505.1 Triticum aestivum
GCAGAAGGAGGCGCTGGCGGGGCGGGAGGATGGGGAGGTGCAGGAGGTGCGGGCGGGGCCGGAGGATGTGTAATCGTAGGAGGAGCAGGAGGCATGAGTGGACCCAATGGATGTTTGATTGTGGGAGCGGTGCAGGAGGTGCGGGCGGAGCCGGAGGATGTGTAATTGTAGGAGGAGTGGGTTGGGCGGGAAAATGGGGAGGTGTAGGCGGATCAGAAGGAGGAGGAGGCGATGCGGGCGGACAAGGTGCTTGCAGTGGTGGTCGAGGAGGAAGGGGTGTAGCATCTGGTGGTGGTGGTGGTAAAACAAGACGTCCTCGCCGCACCGCACGAAGTTCTCCGCTACGTCTCTGCAGTGCCCGCGGCGCTCGCAACGGCGGAGCTTCCACCCGACACCTATAATTGTACGATGCGGCAACATACATACATGCGCGTGGAAGCAGAAATTGTGTGGAACGTGAGATAGGTTCCACGGTCGGTGCATCGACAAGTAGTTGTGGGCAGAGTGGTGTTTCTCCATGTGTCGCACCATTTCATACTCAGATTTCGTGTTCTTGATTAGGGGCATCTAAGGGCTGGATGTCAATGGGTGCCTCTTTATCTGTTGCCGTAGCTGCGAAAGGGTCGAAATGAGGAAACAAATCTTATAAAGACCTCCTCCCGTCCAATTTCACATGCAGGATTGTTAGATGCACATGAGTTGACCACCGAGATATTCTCCATCTATCTTTTAGATGAGCGGTGGGGAGACGATATCATAAATTATTTGTTTTAAATTTGTCTAGATATATCCATATCTATGAATGTAAATTAATTTGGGACACAGAGAGTAGCTAGGAATGATCAAAAGTGCCTGACCTCCTCCTCCATGCTTTCTACTCCCTCCGTTTTTAAATATAAGTCTTTTTAGAGATTTTAATATAAACGTATTCGCTCGGTCTCAAAATAAGTGACTTGGACTTTGTACTAAAGCTAGTTTAAAGTTGAGTCATTTATTTTGGAACGGAGGGAGGAAGTATTAGTTTATTAGAGGGTAAACACTTATTTTGCTACGTATGTAGTTTATATTAGAATCTCTAGAAAGACTTGTATTTGGGAATGAAGAGAGTATACACGTATGCATGCTTCCATGGCCAACTCTGTTTTATCTCAACTGCCCGTTTATCTGCTGATTAGCTGGCAATACAGCCTTTATTTTGAGAATCATCATAACGAACGAATAAGTTACTATACTAAAACGGGAAGGCTACACTTTTCTGGGTTTTTTTTGAATTTTTTTAAGCTTCTACTGTTCATTTACATCCATGTCAATGAATAGTAATAGTTTTTCTGAATTTTAGCATTACTGCTAAATTCATTGAACAGAAGAAGGAGGTTGATCTAGTTTATAAGAAAAACCGGACCCAAAAAACATACAAACAACGTCTTTCGACAAACCACACACACACCTCTAGGACGATGCCCCCAAGAGGGAATGCGACGCTAGATTGCGCCGCCATCGTCCAATCTAAACTAGACCAAGGGTTTCCCTCGAAGCACGGCAGGAAAGGCAAAGTAGGAGCAGCTACATCGATACCTCCCTTGGAGCGATGCCAGAAGGCGCCGCCATCGATGACTCCGGCCACAAGCGGAGTACGACTTTTGCCGGCCATCTCACCTGCACCGTTCGAGCCCAGGATCCGATCAGACTACACATCAAGCTACTACCCCTGCCTCCACGGCAAGCCGCACATCCCCGGAAAGCTTGACATGCTTCCAACCTTGCATCCGCGTCCCCCACTGGAGGAAGGATGCAACCAAGCAGGACGCCATTCATCTCCTCGAGGATGCAACGCCTACGGGCCATTCATCTCCCGACGAAGGATGAAACGACCACAACGACGCCATTCCTCTCCCCCCAGCCACCACCATCTCATCCGCCCACCTACAGCAGCGTCAAGCTTTCCGAACCACCATCAGAAGGATGCAACACCAAGCAGGGTGCCATTCATCACCCACATCTTCACTCGCACGACTTGAGGCCCGCAACCACGCCGACCACGCACTGGACGAGCCGCCTCCAGACCCCTAGCCACCAGGGCGCCAGATCCTGCCTCACCAAGGCAAAGGGCGCGCGCGCACGAGTTGCCGGACAGGCGCGCGGCCAGCCGCCTCCACCATACCGCCACAGATGGACGGACGAGCTGCCGGATGAATAGCACCAAACGGAGCCCCACGCCGCCGCGACACCAGATCTCCTCGCGCCCTGTACGCTCCTGCGCGACCTCCCAGCGCTTCTCGACGAGATCCAGCCGCCGCCGCGCTGGAGCACCGACCGCACGCCTCCCGCGCCCAGCGGGCAGCAGATCCACGCGGGGAAAGGACCACCGAGCGCCAGGGCATGCACCTCCCCGGATCTGCCAGCAGCAGCCGCTCGCGACCCACCGCGCATCGGGCCACGCCAACACTCCCTCGGGCGAAGTGCCATCTCACCAGCGACGCGCGCATCCGCGCCGCATCACCACACGCCTCGCTTGGCCGAGCTGCCCCGCACAACTCAGCACCTCGCGAGGGGAAGAAAAGGCCCGCCACCGACGACGCCGGCGGCGGCGGGGAAGGAGGCGAGAGGGAGGGGCGGGCGCCCGACAGCTAGGGTTCGCGCCCGGTCGCCCCGCGGGGGAGCGACACGGGGCATGAATAGTAATAGTGAGGAAAAAGTCCAAAACAAACCTTGAAGTTGTAGGCGGAAGCTAAATCGAACCCTCAACTTCAAATCCCTGAAATCAGCACACCCAACTATTTAATCCCGGTCTATTTTAAACCTTGGGCACGTTGCCAAACAGGGATGTCGACGTGGCAGGTCGAACCCGGGATCGCTGTCTGCGGCCAGACTGGGCCGGCCCATCAGGTGTAAAGCGTGTTATTTTTATTTTGCAACATTTTTGTTGAACCACACGGCATAAAAACGTCGAAAAAGAAAGGCTGCCCTGAATCGAACTTGCAACCAGGCGCTCGTAAAACGCTCCTGCTAGCCAATTTAACTGATAGCGCTTGGCGACATAAGAGAAGCACCGAAATATTTGTACACACACAGTGTCGAGATCTAAAGATTTTTTGTAACTTTTTGGAACATTTTCTTGAAATCCTAATATTCTTAATAGCAAAAAACATTTTTCTAAATGTAATTGTTTTGGAATTACGAACAGTTTTTGAAAAACAGTTTCTTTTTGAAAACGTGAACCATTTTTTAAAGCCCCGATTTTTTTTGAAGTGCAAACATTTTTGGAAAAGAAGAACAAATTGTTGAAAACATGAATGAAATTTTAAAGTAAGAATAAGTTCTCCCATTTTGAAGTTTTTTAGTAAGTGTTGGCATTTTAAAATATCATTCAGGTTTCCAAATTTGTTCCCATTTGTTCAAAGTATGTGTATATTTTAAAATTGTTAATGTTTTGAAAAATTGTTCTCACTTTAAAAATTTATTCAGGTTTCAAAAATTGTTAGTGTTTTGAAATTTTTGTTCACGTTTGAAAAATGGTTCATGCATAACAAATATTCAGGGATTTGAAAAATGGTTCACGTTTGAAAATTTGTGTGTGTTAGAAAAAAAACGTAATTCCAGAAATTGTTCACATTTTTGCAAAACATGTTTGGAATTGGAATATCTGATTTTCGCTGTTAAGAATATTTGGACTTCAAAATCGTTGATTATTTTCAAGAAAATAAATATTCCAAAATGTTTTCGAATCACGATGCTAAGCAGAGTGGTTAAATAGATTCGTGATTCCCTTTTTGTCAGCGGTAGTCATCAGTTGCAGTGGCTACAGCCTAGAGGGTAAGTTTTGCAGCGTCAGATCTCAAGTTCGATTCGCGCTGAGAATTGTCCTTTTTCAAAAACACGCTACACGCTTGGTGGGCCGGCCAGTCACCAACGATCCCAGCTCCACCTACTGCTGCATCGACAATCCCATCGAAAACACGTCCAAGGTTTAAAATAGATTGGGATTAAAGAGTTCGGTATGCTGATTTCAGGGATTTGAAGTTCAAGGTTTGATTTAGCTTTCATCTATAAGTTGAAGGTTTGTTTTGGACTTTTTTCTAATAGTGAAGAGTATCATCCGTGAACAATATCCCACACGTGAACATTATCACCAGTGAATAGTACTTCAGAATATTTCCCTTATTTTTTAACTTTCACTGGAGAAAAAATACGCACGTTGTTAACTAAAACCGGGATTCTTTTACACATGATTTCTCTCCTCCTCCTTCACCATCGCATCCATATATATAGGGTTAAAATTTAGTATTTTTCTACACATCATTTCTCTCCACCGGCATACCGACGCAGAGCCGTCTCAATTGTCTCCTGATCCTTTCCGGTGATGGTGTTGCCAAGGCACAAATCAGTAGGCCGGAACAGTATATATTTGCATAAATAGTAATTCACGGGGAAAATAAGTTCTCGACCGATCACTGCCCATTTTTACACCATGACATCAGCGAACAGTTTACTAACAATTACCTGAACAAAGACTGAAACAGTATCCAAATAAACCAGAACTGCTAAATAAAACAATAACCAAAATAAACCAAAACACCAACCTCAAATAACCTGGAACGGAAAAACCAGTGAAACGGAACAACAACTGAATAAACGGAAAATATTAACCCATTCAAACAATAAACCGAAACAGTAACAGAATTGTAACCCATAACAATACACCCGAATAAACCGGAACAACAACTGCTAACCAAAACAATACCCCAAATAAACAGAAACAACAAACCCCAATAACACGGAACCGTATAACCAGTGAAAACGGAACAAAAGCTGAATAAACAAAAAATATTAACCCACCCGAACCACAAACCGAAACAATAACCGAATTGTAATCTAAAATAGTACAACCGATAAACAGGAACAACATATGGACAAATATTAATAGGCCAGCCAGTTTTCTTAATTTGTTAAATAATTTAATGTTGGTTATATGGCTACACTGATCACGGGGTAAATATAGAATTTGTGTTCTCCTTTTCATTTTATTTTATTGCTTAATACATGTTGTTTTCTTGCTTATTTCGGTAAAATACAGAGAAAAATGATCACGGGCATGGCACGCGCCCGCTTCTTCGGCGCTAGTCGTTCCCCAGGAGTGGGGCGAACGACATGCGCCCAGGGCAAACCCTACAGGAGATAAAATGGGATACAAAAAGGCCCAGCTTCGAGCGCCCAAAAAGTATCAGCCCTTTCCAAAAAAAAAACAATAACTATATCTTGCTAACGGTGAGTATAGCTCATGTCTCGTCTAAACATTTTTCCTCCTTTATCATTTTTTGGCCAGCCCGTTCAGTTTCTTTTTCCGTTCACTAGTTATCCTTCGCACGCTCGCTTCGATTTGATCATGGTATGTGCTGTTCGTGGTTGTCCGGCTAACTTTTGTTCTTCTTGCCTATTTCCTTTTATCTTTTTCTTTCAATTTTCTTTGTTGCTTCATGGTTTTTGGCGTTTTGTTTTCTTTGCTTTTTCACCGATTTTCATCATTCCTTTCTTGTATTTTTTTGTTTTTTGTCTTTTTGTGACTTCTTCGGTTTCTTTCTTGGGTTTCATTTTTTCTTTTTACTTGGTTTCCTGTGTTTTCTTGGTTTTTTTCTTCATTTTCTCATGGGTTTTCACCTGTTTCTTTGGAACTTCCTTTTTCTTCGTTTCCGAGGTGTTTTTTTTTCTTTCGTTCGTTACTTTAGTTTTCGCGGCTTTCTTCATTTATTTTTCTTCAACACATATCTATATTTTTCATACACATTTTTACATTTTTTGTACATAAAAAATATTTTTATACATTTCTAGCATTTCTTAAATACATGATTAACATTTAACAAAATTGATGTTTGAGGACTACTTTTTCATACACATAGTACCTTTTTGGTATATATCAGGAACATTTTTATATACATCTTTAACATTTTTGAAATATATGATTAACATTTTTTCTGCAGGATCAACATTTTAATATCTATGTTTTCCGTTCATTTTGTTTTAATATACACTCTGTACATTTTATATACATCAAAACATTTTATATACATGTTTAATATTTTTAGATACAAAATGAACTTTTTTTTAAAAAACATGTCTTTATGGCTACTTTTATTTAGTGTATGTTCTTCATTTTTCTTTACACAAAGAACACTTTTTACACGTTTAAAATTTTATCAATACATGACAAAACATTTTTTCATACATACTATATTTCTCATATATATTTTGCGTATACTTGGCAAAAAAATTCTATACAAATTTAACATTTTTTAAATGCTTAATTAACAATTTTCAAATACTTAATTAATATTTTTCAAATGCATGATTTATTTTTTAAAATACATGATTAATTTTTCATGCACATGGGATATTTCTTGTATACGTGAGAAACATTTCCTCTATACACACTTAATCTTTTTCAAATGCCTGGCTAAAAATTTCCATAATATTTTTTTTAATATATATATTCAGAATATTTGGAATTTAACATTTAATGTTTGTATGTAAATATTTTTCTGTAATATATGTATTTAGAATATTTGGATCTATAAGGAAAGATAAAAATAAAGGAAAAAGGTGAAAACAAAAAAGTGAAAAGGCAGAAAAAACATGGCAGTTGCCTGTGGCCTCCCGTGCACTGGGCCGGCCCATTTAGGGAGGCGCCTGACGCGAGCGCACCCTGCTTCTCGCTATAAGCGAGACATAGGAGCCACCAAGAAAAACTGTGAGCAAAAAAAGGGCACTAAATTGCCATGTAACACTAGTGTCAGGAAAAACACAAAACATATTGAAGGATAGAAAATCAGCACAAAAATTTGACATTATATATACCATGAATTTGCCATATTCTGTAAAAAAACATACAATAATTTTAATTTTCCATGATTGTAGATTTTTTTTGCTATTTGCCATGTGGAGTAGGTACACAAATTCCTATTTAATTTGCCATTTCGATTACACCAAAAAAATGTCGTGATGCAAAAGGGGGAAATTCCATGCTACATAGTTGAAAAAACATGGTTTTAACCACCCCCTACACCCCCCTGATACAACAAAGGATGTGCAGGAATTGGCATAGGGAGAACACCTATTATTACCGGGACACAAACAAAAGTAGACACGATGTTTGTAGCTTAAACCAAGAAATTTTACAAATTGACATGCATGATAAACTGAAATTTACCATAACTTAAAGACATGCAAGAAAAAGTAAAACATATACGTCTAAACACTTTAGTTCTTTTGAATTTTCCTTACGACTAATCAGAAAACTCCCTAAAAACACTATGGAAAATCTGTGACTGTTTGCCATGTGACTATTTACAAAACTGTCCAAAAATACTATCATGGAAAAATTACTTTGGACCATGTCAAATTTCTTGCTTTATAAGGGTTTCATGCCACACTATAATGTTTGGGCCAAGCACGGAGAAATAGGGGTTATGATGGAAGACAGCGAAGAAAAAGAGGACGATGACAACTATGTGCCCCCTGAATACGGTGATGCTGCAACGTGGGGAGCTGCTGAAGATCAAGAGGAACCAAACGATGTGCCCGATGCTGCTACAATGGGGGAAGCTGCTAAATATCAAGAGGAACCAGACAATGTGCCCGATGATGATGATCTCCGCCGGGTCATTGTCGATGCAAGGACGCAATGCGAAAATCAAAAGGAGAAGCTGAAGTTCGATCGCATGTTAGAGGATCACAAAAAAGAGTTGTACCCCAATTGCGAAGATGGCAACACAAAACTGGGTACCGTACTGGAATTGCTGCAGTGGAAGGCAGAGAATGCTGTGCCTGACAAAGAATTTGAGAAGCTACTGAAAATATTGAAGAAGAAGCTTCCAAAGGATAACGAATTGCCCGACAGTACGTACGCAACAAAGAAGGTCATATGCACTCTAGGATTGGAGGTGTAGAAGATACATGCATGCCCTAATGACTTCCTCTACCGCGGTGCGTACGAGGATTTGAACGCATGCTCGGTATGCGGTGCATTGCAGTATAAGATCAGACGAGATGACCCTGGTGATGTTGACGGCGAGCCCCGCAGGAAGAGGGTTCCTGCGAAGGTGATGTACTATGCTCCTATAATACCACGGTTGAAACGACTGTTCAGAAACAAAGAGCATGCCAAGTTGATGTGATGGCACTGTGAGGACCGTAAGAAAGACGGGAAGTTGAGAGCACCCGCTGACGGGTCACAGTGGAGAAAAATTGAGAGAGAGTACTGGGCTGAGTTTGCACGTGACCCAAGGAACATATGGTTTGGTTTAAGCACCGATGGCTTTAATCCTTTCGGGGAGCAGAGCAGCAATCACATCACCTGGCCCATGACTCTATGTATGTATAACCTTCCTCCTTGGATGTGCAGGAAGCGGAAGTTCATTATGATGCCAGTTCTCATCCAAGGCCCTAAGCAACCCGGCAATGACATTGATGTGTATCTAAGGCCATTAGTTGAAGAACTTTTACAGCTGTGGAATGGAAACGGTGTACGTGCGTGGGATGAGCACACACAAGAGGAATTTAACCTGCACACGTTGCTGTTTGTAACCATCAATGATTGGTCCGCTCTCAGTAACTTTTCAGGAAAGACAAACAAGGGATACCACGCATGCATGCACTGTTTAGCTGACACCAAAAGTATATACCTAGACAAATGCAGGAAGAATGTGTACCTGGGCCATTGTCGATTTCTTCCGACCAACCATCAATGTCGAAAGAAAGGCAAGCATTTCAAAGGCGAGTGCTACGTCTTGAGCTTGCATTGGTTTTCCTTGAAGAGGAAAGGGTGATGCAGCAATAGTAGCATAAGTATTTCCCTTAGTTTTTGAGAACCAAGGTATCAATCCAATAGGAGGCTCCTCACAAGTCCCACGCACCTACACAAACAAAAAAGAACTCGCAACCAACGCAATAAAGGGGTTGTCAATCCCTTCAGGGCCACTTGCAAAAGTGAGATCTGATAGAGATAATATGATAAGATAAATATATTTTTGGTATTTTATAATATAGATTGGAAAAGTAAAGATGCAAATAAAAGTAAATAGCAAGCTTATAAGATAAGAGATAGACCCGGGGGCCATAGGTTTCACTAGTGGCTTCTTTCAAGATAGCATAATTATTACGGTGGGTGAACAAATTACTGTCGAGCAATTGATAGAAAAGCGAATAATTATGAGATTATCTAGGCATGATCATGTATATAGGCATCACGTCCGTGACAAGTAGACCGACTCCTGCCTACATCTACTACTATTACTCCACACGTCGACCGCTATCCAGCATGCATCTATAGTATTAAGTTCATAAAGAACGGAGTAACGCCTTAAGAAAGATGACATGATGTAGAGGGATAAACTCATGCAATATGATATAAACCCCATCTTTTTATCCTCGATGGCAACTGTCAGTGTCAAAACCGGCGGATCTCGGGCAGGGGGTCCCGAACTGTGCATCTAGGCGGATGGTGACAGGAGACAAGGGACACGATGTTTTTACCCAGGTTCGGGCCCTCTCGGTGGAGGTAAAACCCTACTCCTGCTTGATTAATATTGATGGTATGGGTATTACAAGAGTTGATCTACCACGAGATCAGAGAGGCTAAACCCTAGAAGCTAGCCTATGGTATGATTGTTGTTCGTCCTACGGACTAAAACTCTCCGGTTTATATAGACACCGGAGAGGGCTAGGGTTACACAGAGTCAGTTACAATGGGAGGAGATCTTCATATCGTATCGCCAAGCTTGCCTTCCATGCCAAGGAAAGTCCCATCCGGACACGGGACGGAGTCTTCAATCTTGTATCTTCATAGTCCGGGAGTCCGGCCAAAGGTCATAGTCCGGCCATCCAGACACCCCCTAATCCAGGACTCCCTCAGTAGCCCCTGGACCAGGCTTCAATGACGACGAGTCCAGCGTGCAAGTTGTCTTCGGCATTGCAAGGCGGGTTCCTCCTCCGAATACTTCATAGAAGATGTTGAACACCAGGATAGTGTCTAGCTTTGCAAAATAATTTTCACATGCCACCGTAGAGAGAATAACATTTGCACCAATCTAATCTGCTGACGTATTCCGTAGCGTGACCTCATGCCACGGCCAGGCTTTTATTCATTTTACTGTTCCACCTCAGCGCGTTTAGCGAGGCGGTTTCCTTGGCACGTCTTGTCAAAGCAGAGATCGTGTCCCCTTATTCAGGGATTCTCATTAATACGGGCGTGGGTAACCCAACCACGCCATTAACCGCGGCGCTTGGGAGATAAGAGAGTTTTATTAGGCCGGTGGGGGCTCGTAGTTTTGGCCGCCCATATAAGGGGATAAAGATCTACCCTTTCCATTCACGCCTTCTTCCTCCTTTGCTTATTCGTCCTTGCGCACTCGAGCTCCAACACCCAAGCCCGCACTGCCCACCTCAACCTACTCCAATCATGTCCGGAGCGGGAGGTAGATGGATGGCCTCTTCCGTCACGGAGGGGCAAATCAAAAAGTTGAGGAAGGCCAGATACTTGTCCGACGACATCGCACACCGGCTTCCAGATGAGGGGCAACTCATCCCCACCCCCAGGCCCCATGAGAGGGTTATTTTCCTTCCTCATTTCCTCCGCGGACTAGGTTTTCCTCTTCACCCGTTTGTCCGGGGGCTCATGTTCTACTACGGCCTGGACTTCCACGATCTGGCCCCGAACTTCATCCTCAACATCTCGGCGTTCATCATCGTGTGCGAGGCCTTCCTCCGCATCCAGCCTCACTTTGCCCTATGGCTAAAGATCTTCAGCGTCAAGCCGAAGGTCGTGGGCGGCCGCCAAGCGGAGTGCGGAGGTGCCATGGTGGGCAAGATACCCAACGTTACATGGCTCGAGGGCGCCTTCGTAGAGACCATCAAAGGGTGGCAATCGGGGTGGTTCTATATCACTGAGCCGCGTGACCCTGAATGGGCAGCGGCCCCCGAATTCCAATCTGGCATTCCCACACGGCTCACATCTTGGAAAGAGACGGGCCTGTCACGGGGTAACTCGGCAGAAGTGACCAGACTTCAAACCTGCATCAAAGACCTGATTAGCAGGAAGGTTAAACTTGTCACCGTAGTCCAGGTCATGCTCTTCCGCCGGATTCTCCCGTGTCAACGACGGGCTTTCAACTTGTGGGAGTTCGACCCGGCCCAGCACCAGACTCTGTCTCGGCTCTTCGACACAAAGCATGAGGATGCATGGAAGGTGCTATTCAAGAGCTCCGAGGTCTCCCCTCCTGTCACCGAGGATCGCGGATTCTGCGCCAAGCGCCAAGCCAGCGCGGTGAGCTAATTTTCCCATTATGGGGTATATGTTTTCCATAGATTTGATTCTATGCGGGATCTAAACCCCCATCCCTTTAACAGGACTGGCAGAAGAAGGCCGGACAGATCAACTGTCCGGCTCCTTTGCCCGAAGACCCAGCGGAAGCTCGTTTAACAAAGCTGCTGGTTCCGGCACCTCACGTGGTGCCGGAGAAGAAGGCCAAGAAGAAGACCACGGGGACTCGAAAGAGCTCCCGGCGCCTGGTGGTGTCGGATTCATCGCCCGACAACCCCGACGCACCCTCCGCCTCGAAAGACGAGGAGGAAGAAGAAGAAGAAGAAGAAGCCTCTCCCCCTCCAACGAGGAGAGGAACGAAAAGGAAGGCCGCCCCAACTGGGGAGGCCGGAGGGTCCAAGAAGGGGAAGACCCTTCTGCCGGACTACGCCTCCGATGCCGAAGACGGCGGGGAGGAATGTCCATCTAGGGTCAAGCCCCTAGCAAAATCGTAAGTGTCCGGTTACCCGAATGACTCATGGCGCTCCTCTATTATTTGATAGCTTCTGACGCCAAATTTTAATTATGTAGTCCACCCAGAGCTCAGCTCGGCGATTCATCGAGCGGCTCCCTGAATTCGTCAGATGTGAATAGCGCTTCACTTCCGACGGCCTCCTCCCCGCTCCTTGCGGACGACGCCGAGGTGGAGTCCCAAAAGGGACCGAACCAGGAGGAGGTGGTCCTGGAGGCGCCCCAAGGCAACCTCCCGGACTCTAGGCCCAAATGGGGCAAAGCCCCGGAGGGATCTAAGTCCGGCCCCGGGCCGGACACTGCTCCCTTCCAGAGTCCGACAGGCGGTGCCTTTATAAGAAGGGAAAGCCTACGCCGCCGGCGACCTCCATCCATCCGGAGGCGCCGGACAATTTGCTGGAGGCGCTTAACGGCGCCTCCATCGACGAGGGACACCGCACTGTTATGAGTGCGGTGATTCAAAAGGTTCAGTCCGCCAAAAGCGGCTTGACAGAAGCCTGTACATGTCTGTTAACAGGCTTTGAGGTATGTGTTCAAAACATATAAAAATGTTACCGTATAGACAGTAGCCCCGGATGCTCGGTTCGGCGTTCGGAAAGAAAAGCTGAGCTGAGGATCTAAAAAGATATACGCAGGAGTCTAATAAAAATATGTCGATATGGAAATGTAGGCTGCACTGCTGACCTCTGCCGCAGTGACTGCGGAGGTCAATGCATTGAAGGGAAGCCTCGAGCGGTCCGAGAACGAGCTCGGCCGTGCCAAGAAGCAGCTCGAGGACAAGGAGGGTATGTAATACCGCATGTAAGTGTATATAGAAATACTTGGTTGCAAATAATGACAGGACCAACTTAATTGTTGTAGGGGCCACGACCGAGGTGGCGACCCTGAAGGAGGCGGTCTCCAAGGCCGAAAACAGTGCGGCCTTGGAGCGCGCCGAGTGAGAGAAGCAGGAGGCGCGGGTGGCGGAGGTGCGGCAAGAGCTCCAGGCTCTCGTGGAAAAACACGAGAGTTTGGAGCGTGACTCGAAGACTCGAGAGTCTGAGCTCGCCTTGGCTCTTGAGAGTGCCAAAAACGCTAAGGCCGAAGCCCAGAAGGCCCTCCAGGATATCAAGGCGATGAAGAAAATAGCAGCGGGCAAGGCATTTTTTATGCAAAGCAAGAATATAAAAGTTAATTATCTGCTACTTACCCGAATCCGGAGCTCTCCAGGAGCGTTCGCCGATCTGCCCCATAGTGTGTCTGATGCCGCTGCATACTACCGAGCCGAAGAGGGGAGCTCGACGGAAAAAGTGTTCTGGTCTCAGTATGCTGAGGCCGAACATCCGGTGCCCCTGAGCGACCAGCAGAAGCAGCTGGTCGAGCTCCACAAGGTGGCCGAACAGGCCATGCAGGGCCTCATAGCTCGGCTGCGGCCTGGAGAAGCCATGCCTGGGAGCTACTTCGGTCTGGTGCGGCGGCTGGTGGACGCGTGTCCGTGGATTGAGGTCGTCAAGCGCTCCGTCTGTATCGAAGGTGCCGTCGGGCCCTTGCCCGTGCTAAAGTGCACTGGGGCAAGCTGGACGCTGAGAAGCTTTTGACAGACGCGCCACCGCCGGGCAAGGAGTATCGCACGCCCGAGATGTATTATAAGGGCGTCCTGAAGGGTGCTCGCCGTATAGCGGACGAATGCACTAAAGATGTAATTTTTGAGTAGGCTCGCATCTGTTATCCTGTACGCTGAAAACTTTGTTCATATACGTTAAGCAACGCTTGTTAATTTAAAATATTACCTTCTGTGCGGCCGTTTATCAAATCTGAGAGATGCAAGTCATCGGCTTCGACCCCCATGCCACGAGTGCTGGGGTGTTCGGGATAAACCTGAGAGCTCTTGTTCCCATTCTTGGGTCCATATAGGGAGGCGCTCAGCACAACAAACTAGGCCGTCGGACTTATAATGCTTTATCACTCTCACTTAGCCATAGAATTCTGTAATTTTAAATTTTGGCGAAGCCCCTAGTATTCGGAAGACCGAGTTCAGGGCGCTATCCACGCCCAGGCCGGATAAGTCCGGTTCCTCGCTCTAAGAGGCATAAGTCTTTAAGGACTCAAAAACCTCGCGAACAGCGACCGGTCTCTCGCACTATCATGACGGTCAGTTTTAGCTTTCTCTACTGAGGTGTTAACCCAGCTCAACTGGGGAACAATCACAGTAGTTCTCCCAGCGCTACCTTAGCCAACATTGCGGAATGTAAGGTACCAAAACATGGGAGCCGGGCAAACCCAACTATTGACCAAAGACATGATTCGGAGCCGATGCATATAGTGCTATAAGTTCGGGGTGCCGCACTCATAAGAGTGTTCGGTCTTCTCACACCATGTTATGGGGTGTTTTAGCCCCTGGTGTATTGTCCGTACCAAAGTGTATGGTTGCATATTTTCATGACTGAACATATATATAAAAAGGAATACAATAATAGATAGAAGCTATGTATTGTTTATTATTAAAAATTGCTGCTATGAAAGCAGAACGATACAAATAGTGCGATAAGCAAGAGATGGGATTATTTGACATGTCCCCCTCCAGGGGCAAGCTGCGGGATTTAAAGTAAAATAGGTAGTAAGCTCGTTATAGAGACCACCTGGACATTTGACGTGGCTTGTCCTCACCCTGGCTGTTGCATCGTGTGTTCGGCGAGTGTATTGCCGGACATGCCTTCTGAGTAGTTGGGTCCTGAAAGTACATAAAAAAAGGAAAACGGCCGAATAGGGAGCCCCTAAGTGCGGTTGAGCCGCATTCTGGGCGTGCCGTAGTTGTGCCCCTCCCCTTATGCCCATGGTATTTTCAAAGCGTAATTATGTACGCGTGGTACCGATAGCACCATCTGAAGAGGGCCGGGGTTGGGGCCGCACTGCTATGCTTGCTCGGATCGTGCTAGCCGGCTCTGTTGTAGGTTGCTTTGGGCGCGCTTGACGTTGTCCAGACGTTTAATACCCGGATTGGAGAGCTGCCTTGAGAGGCTGCTCTGTACTTCCGCCGCCAGGGCCGCTGTGTGCTCCTCCATTCGGAGAGAGCGTTCGGTGTTTCCATTTACTGTGATGACTCCGCGAGGGCCTGGCATCTTGAGCTTGAGATATGCGTAGTGCGGCACCGCATTGAACTTTGCAAATGCGGTTTGTTCGAGCAGGGCATGATAGCCACTGCGGAATGGGACTATGTCGAAGATTAACTCTTCGCTTCGGAAATTATCCGGGGATCCGAAGACCACTTCGAGTGTAACTAAGCCTGTACAACTGGCTTCTACACCCGGTATGACACCTTTAAAGGTTGTCTTTGTGGGTTTGATCCTTGAGGGATCTATACCCATTTTCGCACTGTATCCTGATAAAGCAGGTTCAGGCTTCTGCCGCCGTCCATGAGGACTCCGGTGAGGTGAAATCCGTCAATGATTGGGTCTAGGACCAATGCGGCGAATCCACCGTGACGGATGCTAGTGGGGTGGTCCCTTCGATCAAATGTGATCGGGCAGGAGGACCATGGGTTGAACTTTGGGGCGACTGGCTCCAACGCATAGACGTCCTTGAGAGCACGCTTCCGCTCCCTCTTGGGGATGTGGGTTGCGTATATCATGTTCACCGTCCGCACTTGCGGGGGGAATCCCTTCTGTCCTCTGTTGTTCGGCGGCCGGGGCTCCTCCTCGTCATCTCTACGTAGCCCCTTGTCTCTGGTTTCGGCACTTAACTTGCCTGCCTGCTTGAACACCCAACAATCCATGTTGGTGTGGTTGGCTGGTTGTTCGGGGGTGCCGTATATCTGGCACGAGCGGTCGAGTATCCGGTCTAAGTTGGATGTGCCCGGAGGGTTTCTTTTGAATGTCTTCTTCCGCTGACCGGGTTTAGAGCCTCTGAATCCGGCGTTGACTGCCGTATCCTTAGTATTGTTGCCGTTAATGCGGCGCTTGTGCTTGTTGCGACGTGACCTACCATTGTTGTCCTTGGTATCCAAATTACCAGGGCTCTTGGTTATGTTATTGCTATGAGCTAGCCAGCTGTCTTCGCCCGCGCAGAAGCGGGTCATGAGTGTCGTGAGGGCTACCATAGATTTCGGCTTTTCCTGTCCTAGGTGCCGGGCAAGCCATTCGTCTCGGATGTTGTGCCTGAAGGCAGCAAGGGCCTCGGCGTCCGGACAGTCGACTATTTGATTTTTCTTGGTTAGGAACCATGTCCAGAATTGCCTGGCCGATTCCTCTGGCTGCTGGATTATGTGGCTTAGGTCATCGGTGTCTGGTGGTCGCAGGTAAGTGCCCTGGAAGTTGTCAAGGAATGCGGATTCCAGGTCCTCCCAGCAACTAATTGACTCTACTGGCAGGTTGTTAAGCCAATGTCGAGCTGGTCCTTTAATCTTGAGCGGGAGGTATTTGATGGCGTGTAGATCATCAACACGGGCCATGTGGATATGAAGGAGGTAATCCTCGATCCATACCGCGGGATCAATTGTGCTGTCATATGATTCAATGTTTACGGGCTTGAAACCCTCAGGGATTTGATGATCCATTACTTCGTCTGTGAAGCATAGTGGGTGTGCGGCGCCCCTGTACTGGGCTATATCGTGGCGCAGCTCGGATGAGCTTGGTCTGTTGGATTCGGCCTGGCCGTATTTATCATATCCAGTGTGACGGTTATCATCACGTGATGTGGGGCACCCACGCGATCCGTAGATCGATCTTGTTTGCCTTGCCTTGTCCTCCAGTATGTCTCACAGGTCTGTTGCGTCTCCCCGTGCTCTGGTATGTTTTGAGCGGTGCCGGAGTGCGGCTTGGGTCGAGGGCCTGAAGGCCTCTCTGTCGCGGCCACGGGGTGGCCGATCGGGTGCATCGTACGCTGGTAATGTAGGTTTAGTTGCTTCCTCCTCAAGTTGGGGTAGCAGCCTGCGCTTTGGGTAGCTCTTGGAGGAGCGCTCGAGTTTATACTCTTCGGCCGCCAAGACTTCAGTCCACCTGTCGGCTAGCAAGTCTTGGTCAGCTCTAAGCTGCTGCTGTTTTTTCTTGAGGCTGCGTGCCGTGGCCATAAGCCTGCATTTGAAACGCTCTTGTTTGACGGGATCCTCTGGCACGACGAATTAGTCATCGTCGAGGCTTGCCTCGTCTTCGGAGGGAGGCATATAGTTGTCGTCCTCAACCTCTCTGTCGGCCGCTCTCTCATGAGGGCTGGCTCCTTCGTCCTCCTGCACTGAATCATGCTGGAGGGGGTTATCTTCGGCACTGTCCGGCGTGTTGTTATCTCCGGTGCCGGATTCGCCGTTCTTGCTTTGGCGGGATTTAGAGCGGCGCCGCTGACGTCGGCGCTTGGGTTGCTTCTTGGAGGGGTCATCCTCCATTTTTTCCTTGCCATCCCCTGCTTTGGGGGTGTCCACCATGTATATGTCATATGACAAGGTGGCTTTCCAGTTCCCTATAGGTGCTGGATCTTGGTCGTCTCCTTCATCGGCGTCCATACCGTCGATGTCTTCGGAGTCAAAGTCGAGCATGTTGGTTAAATCATCGACAGTGGCCACAAAGTGGGTGGTGGGTGGGTTTTGAATTTCTTTGTCATCCGTATCCCAACCCTGCTGACCATAGTCCGGCCAGGGCTCTCCTGACAAAGAGAGAGACTTTAGGGAGTTCAGGATATCACCAAAGGGCGAGTGCTGAAAGATGTCCGCGGCGGTGAACTCCATGATCGGAGCCCAATCCGGTTCGATCGGAAGGGGTGCAGAAGATTCGGAGTCCGGAACGGAGTCCGGCACCTTGGATTCACGGGTCTTGCAAAGGACTAGGCTGGTATTTGGCTCTATCACCGTAGAGATTGCGGCTCCTAGGGCGGCGTCCAACCATCCGTCCCTGGTTAGCGCAGTCGGCTCCGAGCTAATGGTCGGAGCGGACTCCTGAGCGGCACTCTGGGCGCTGTCCGGTGGCAGAGCTAGATCATGCCCATCGAGACAGTGCGGCGCGCTCGGCCGTGGCTCGAATCCGTCGAAGATCAAGTCCCCGCGAATGTCGGCCGTGTAGTTTAAGCTTCCAAACCTGACCTGATGCCAGGGGCGTAGCTTTCGATCTGCTCCAGATGGCCAAACGAGTTGGCCCGCAGTGCAAAGCCACCGAATACGAAGATCTGTCCGGGGAGAAAAGTCTCGCCCTGGACCGCGTCGTGGTTGATGATCGAAGAAGCCATCGGGCCTAAAGGCGACGGCACAGAGGAACTCTCAATGAAAGCACCAATGTCGGTGTCAAAACCGGCGGATCTCGGGTAGGGGGTCCCGAACTGTGCGTCTAGGCGGATGGTAACAGGAGACAAGGGACACGATGTTTTTACCCAGGTTCGGGCCCTCTCGGTGGAGGTAAAACCCTACTCCTGCTTGATTAATATTGATGGTATGGGTATTACAAGAGTTTATCTACCATGAGATCAGAGAGGCTAAACCCTAGAAGCTAGCCTATGGTATGATTGTTGTTCGTCCTACAGACTAAAACTCTCCGGTTTATATAGACGCCGGAGAGGGCTAGGGTTACACAGAGTCGGTTACAATGGGAGGAGATCTTCATATCGTATCGCCAAGCTTGCCTTACACAGAGTCTTCAATCTTGTATCTTCATAGTCCGGGAGTCCGGGCAAAGGTCATAGTCCGGCCATCCGGACACCCCCTAATCCAGGACTCCCTCAACAACAATACAATACGTGCCTTGCTGCCCCTGCTATCACTGGGAAAGGACACCGCAAGATTGAACCCAAAGCTAAGCACTTCTCCCATTGCAAGAAAGATCAATCTAGTAGGACAAACCAAACTGATAATTCGAAGAGACTTGCAAAGATAACTTAATCATACATAAAAGAATTCAGAGGAGATTCAAATATTTCTCATAGATAAACTTGATCATAAACCCATAATTCATCGGATCTCGACAAACACACCGCAAAAAGAGTTACATCGAATAGATTTCCAAGAAGATCAAGGAGAACATGGTATTGAGATCCAAAGAGAGAGAAGAAGCCATCTAGCTAATAACTATGGACCCGAAGGTTTGTGGTAAACCACTCACAACTCATCGGAGAGGCTATGGTGTTGATGTAGAAGCCCTCCATGGTCGATTCCCCCTCTAGCGGAGCGCTGACGAAGGCTCCAAGATGGGATCTTGCGGATACAGAAGGTTACGGCGGTGGAAATAGTTTTTCGTCGTCGCCTCTGGTGTTTTTGGGGTACGTGAGTATATATAGGAGGAAGAAGTACGTTGGTGGACGCCCGAGGGTCCCACGAGACAGGGGGGCGCGCCCAATAGGGGGGGTGGGCGCCCTCCACCCTCGTGGCTTCCTTGATTGCTTCTTGACTTGCACTCCAAGTCCTCTGGGTTGCGTTTGTTCCAAAAAGATCGCCCCCGAAGGTTTCATTCCGTTTGGACTCTGTTTGGTATTCCTTTTCTTCGAAACACTGAAATAGGCAAAAGAACAGCAAGACGGGCTGGACCTCCGGTTAGTAGGTTAGTCCCAAAAATGATATAAAATTGTAAAGTAAAGCCCATAAACATCCAAAACAGGTAATATAATAGCATGGAACAATCAAAAATTATAGATATGTTGGAGACGTATCAGCGAGGCAGATCACCGGAAGAAGCCCACCATGCGTACCGGTGATCACGTACTTGCTATGGTTAATGATTTACACGTAATCTTTGGAAAGGGTTCCGACGGACTAGCTGTTCCGAGTGACGCTGAGGGACACGCACCCATGTGGAAGAAGAAATCTATATTTTGGGACCTACCCTACTAGAAAGACCTAGAGGTCCGCTCTTCGATTGACGTGATGCACGTGATGAAGAACCTTTGCGTGAACCTGCTAGGCTTCTTGGGCGTGTATGGGAAGACAAAAGATACAATTGAGGCACGGGAGGACCTGCAACATTTGCAGGAAAAAGACAGCATGCCTCCAAAGCAGTATGAAGGTCCTACCAGCTATGCTCTTACCAAAGAAGAGAAGGAAATCTTCTTTGAATGCCAGCTTAGTATGAAGGTCCCGACTAGCTTCTCATCGAATAAAAAGGGAATAATAAATATGCTAGAGAAAAAGTTCCAGAACCTAAATCCCATGACTGCCACGTGATTATGACGCAACTGCTTCTGGTTGCATTGAGGGGGCTTCTACCAGAATACGTCCCATTAGCCATTGTGAAGCTATGTGTATTCCTCAATGCAATCTCTTAGAAGATGATCAATCCAGAAATCATATCAAGGCTAAGGAGTGATGTGGTGCAATGTCTTGTCAGTTTTGAGCTGGTGTTCCTACCATCCTTCTTCAATATCATGACGCACGTCCTAGTTCATCTAGTTGACGAGATTGTCATTCTGGGCCCCGTATTTGTCACCACCGGTTTTCCGGGTATTAATTTCCAGAAAATGGCCGTTGTGCTCACCAGCCCCAGGATTACTGTTAGCTGATGAGGCACCAAATTGATACAGAATTTCCAAGCAAAATACAAAATATGTAGTACAAGACCATTCTGGCCTATGAGTACAACAAGTGATTTCTAGAGGTTGATGGCGGAAGCGGTTTGTGGATCAACGGTGTCTATGGGACTCCATTTCCCAAAAGGAACAGCTGACCAGGTTAATTCCTATCTTCACGAGGCCGCTATCACCGTTGCTTAGGTTCTGGGGCTGTCGTTGCAACGCTCCTCTCCGTGCAGGAAATCTGGCCAAGGTAATAGCCAGGGACAAGCCAGTGAGTACTTTGAATGTACTCGCAAACATTATGAACACGGGTATAATATAAATGATAATCATGCGCTGAAATATTCTCTGATCACATCGTCAGTCATAAAAATAAAATCTCTGATGCATGCATGCAGATTATTTATATGCAACATGAATAAGCTATAATGGAGTGGAAATAAAATGCCGCAGTCGGGCGTTTGTGTGACACCACATACATGGCTTATATTGAAGAGTAAATGACATGCGTGCCACAGTCAGACGTTGGAGCGACATCGCACAAAGGGCTTATATCAGAATAAACAACGAGCGTGCCACAGTCGGACGTCTGAGCGACATCGCAGAAAGGGCTCATATCAAAATAAATAACAAGCGTGCCATAGTTGGACGTCTGAGCGACATCGCAGAAAGGGCTTATATCAAAAATAAATAAAAAGCAATGCCACAGTCGGGCGTCTCAGCGACACCACATAAAGGGCTTATAAAATATATAATCACAATGAATATCCAGGAGGTAGAACCGTCCCAGGGATACTCAATAATTCAAATAATACAATGGGTTAGTCCATAATAAACATAACATAATTATCACAAGTCATTAGTCATGATCCATGTTCCGGTTTAGTAGTTTCTCCTCCGAAGACCGACACTAAGACCGACCCTTGACCCATCCCAGACTGTAGTCCTAAACCATGGACACGGCTATTCGAATAGGTTTTATCTCTGTAGAGGGTGTACTCTTTACCCACGAGTAACGGATTTCTTTAGTCCTTCGGGACTAATTCCGTCTACGGTCTTTTAATTGAAAACACACCTGACTTGCACACACCAGCTTAACTCACCGGTGTCTGGAATCACCCACGACACCTGTCAAGCAAAACTCTAAGTGGGGAGGCTACAACCTCGCGTAGCATGGGATCAAATTTATACCGCGCGCTCTGAGGGGTGCCCCCCTCTCGGTCCCAACCAGAAACACCCATGCCCCCAGACCAGGTGGCCTGCCTACCGGCTACAACCGGTATCTTCCACCATGGCCTCTTTGTACGGTGTGTGCTTGAAAGGGGTTGACGACTTACTAAACCGTACCCTACCTGTTGTAGGGACAAGTGGTAGTACGAAACAAGTATGGGGGTTACTGGAACAAGACTCGATCTACGGTCGACTCTGGAGGTTTATAATTACCCTGCATGACATGTATAAAAAATATATTTCAACCAACACAATCAACACTCATTATACCTTACTATGCCATACCGGACACAACCGTCCCGACGGAGACCGGCGACAAGCTCACGCCTACCCAAGGCAGAGGCTTTCCCAGATTTCTTCCGGCATGCATGCAAGGCACATGAGGATGATTACCTTCACAAGTGTGTTCATTTCCAATAGCATGGAAATCATTAATATGCATCCATGCAAATGATCATATCACATGAAATGACAAGTTCTCCAAAATGAGGTGGTGTTATAAATGTGTCAACGAACACACCAAAAATATTATGCCGGGGTTCAGAATGCTTGCCTTCAAGCTGTGGAGAGGTGGGGGTGCTCTACAAAACTTTTGAAAGCTTTCTGCCTCTCTCCAAAATCCTATTTTGAAAATATTGGAATTAACACACAATTTCAAAACAGCACAAAAAAGTTGTTTGAAATTTTTTCAAATAAATCTTAAAATAAACTAGACAAAATTTGAGAGATGTAGGAAGAAGAATCAATTCATTTGGAGTTATATTCTAAAAGTTATAGCCAATCAAAGTTTAGTCAAATTGTGATTTTAAATAAAACAGAAAAAGGAAAAGAAAAATGCTTTGAACCGGTACACGTCGAAGACGTATTTCGGGATTTACGTCTCCACTTAACCCACGTGGACCGGAGCGGGGTCACTGACAGTGGGTCCAAGGGCCCACTGGTCAGGTTTGACCGTCTCCCCCGCCTCCTTCCTCCTCTGGCCGAACAGAGGCGGGGGCTCCGGCGACCAACACCGGCGAGCGGCGGCTCCTCGCGGCCTCTGGAGGGCGGGGATGGATCCTCCAGACTAGGGCGGTCCTCCCGGTGGTCGTTGGGTCGGCGGGGACGGAGTGAGCTGCCGGCGGCGAGCTTCGCGGCGGAGGAGGCTTCGGGAGCAAAGTGGGTTTGGGGCTACGTTGGCTCCCGATCAAAATCGAGCAGGGGGACGGGCTCACGGGAGGAAGAGAGAGCTTCTGGTGGAGAGAGTGGAGAGAGGGAGGCCCTGGTGGTGCCGGAGTGGCTGGGGCAGTGGCGGCGGCAGGAGTTGCCGGAGAGGAAGAAGACGATCCCTCTGGTCTTTCAACTACCACGGGAGGGTCAGTGAGGGAGTGAGGGAAGTTTCTTGAGGGCTTGAAAAGCTCGGGGCTTCCTTTTATAGCGCGACGAGGTCGGTTCTGCGACGGTGGGGATAAGATCGCCGGCGACCGACGTTCTGTAGCAGCAGGGGGACGTGGCGGGGATGAGGATGGCGGCAGGAGCTAGCGGACGAGCGGAGCACTGCTCCAGGGCGAGCTGGCGAGCAGGAGTGGCTCGGGCGGCGCCGACACGGCCGGGGCCTGCATGCGGCCGTCAGCTAGCCGCCACGGCCGTCCGAACGGTGGCGCTGTGGGGTGCCAGGGGTGGTCGGGGTGGCGTGGCGGTGCAGGGGGATACATGACGTGCTAGCTGCTATTGGCCAAGGGCCGGAACGGGTGCGGGGCGAGACGCGGCGGCTCGGGCGCACGTGCGTGCCAAACACACGTTCTGGGCGCGCCCAGAGCACGCCCGGGACGTGTTCGACGAAATGCCAGTGCATGCTAGAGGTCGCGGGTGAGGCTGGCAAGAGACAGGGCTAGGGTAGGGTTAGTCAGAAGGTAAATGGACATGGTGGTTAGGTCAGGTGGCCAAGTTCATAATGTAAACTTGAAATCATGCCAAATCTGGCTATGTACTCAGGGTGTTTGTCAAAATGCCAAGGGCATCTAGGCAATACTTGGGGTGGCCAAATTCTCTAGATCAGTGTCTCTTTGGATGGACAAGAGGGTGGTGAGGTTAGTTTGTCAAAAGAAGAAACTTGTTAGTGCAAGTTTTGCAAAACCTCAGTTTTTGACAGAAAGAAGAGGGCATGGCTGCAATCACTTAGAATCATCCAATGGGTCCACTCTCCTGGACTTAAGGGTTTGGCAAGGTACACTACAAGCAGGAGAAAGAATCAAGGGCCAAGGAGCAAGCAAGAATATGGTTGCTGTACAAACCATCATGTTGGACCAGAATGAAGATGAGGTTGATACACTCAAATTTTTCAAAGAACATCATTGGGTTTTTGCATCAAGTTGAATCATATGCTACTACTAACATCCCATAATTTTGGTGGAGGCTAGAAAGAAGTATTTAAATGAGTTGCAGTGCAAAATTGCCCACTGGACCAGAGAAGAAAATTGGGTGTAGAGCTCAAAATATTTCATGAATAAAAGATATTTTTGCATAAAAGTGATTTAAAAACATCACCTGACATCTCCAAATTTTTGTTGGAATTTTAAGTGAATTTATCAAATGGTTGTAGTTCAAATATGGCCATATAACTTTGAAAAAAAACCATTTTTCAAGAAAATAAAGACCAAGCAAATTAATTATGTAATTAGTTCTACTAATAAAATAAAAGTTTTTCTTGAGAGGTTAAACAAGTCCAATAACATATTTGAAAAGTTTTCACTTCGGGGAAAACTCCATAATAGCAAGGGAGAAAAAGGTTCAAAAATCAAAAGGGAGCCCAGAAAATAAAAGTTTTAATTTCCTGGCAAAATTTTAATTAATAAAACAAGGTCAAAATTTTGGGGTGTCACAACACTACCCCCCTTAAAATAAAATCTCGTCCTCGAGATTTGTTAAGAGTTGTTTGGAAAGAACCATTCCTGTTAGTAGAAACTAAAAATTCATTTATAGCACAAATTATTGTGTCGTCGCGGTTGTCAACTACGCCCGGGTTAAAAAATGCAATCGTACACCAACATACTCATGCATGGCCACTATTAAAAACAGGGGCGCACAATCAAACAACATTTAATGATGGCGGTACAGGATCACACAGTTACAAGACGAGGATATATTAAGACTCGGTACTACTCGAGCGGCTTTAGTCTACCTCATTAATATCTAAGCGGGCTTGCCTTGCGGACGTCGAGGTTTCTCCACGGTCTTCACCGTCGTGATCTGCTGGAGGGGGTTGAGGGGCTACAGGGTCGGGGTAGCGATGATGACCATCTCGGGGATTGTTGGCCACAATCCCGTTGGAGCGTGTTCCCAAAAGGCGACGAAGCACTTTTGGGGTCATCAAGGTATTTTGGTTGATGGCCGGGGCTGACCTCAAGGTCTCGATTGGTTGTCCGAACAACACGACTTGGTTGTCGGCGTCGGGCTCATCTTCTCCTCTTGCTGGGTTGAGACTAGCGTGCCCTTTTTATAGAAAAAGGGAACGGAGTCTCCCTTCGCACGTTTGCGAATGGGACAATATAGGTGTCGGTCTCTAGCGCGTGATCGACAGGCTAGGCTGATAGGTTGGGCACCGACTGCCAAAAGTGTCGGTGTCACTGTATGGCTATCTTGCACGGGAAGCTTGGCTGGGGTTTTGGTTAGGGTCTGGTGGGTTGGTTTGCCTAAGTTTTTCGACCTGGCTAAGATAGGATTAGCCAATGGTTAGCCTGGCTCTGATACCAAGTTTGTCACGACCGGTTTTCCGGGTATTAATTTCCAGAAAATGGCCGTTGTGCTCACCAGCCCCAGGATTGCTGTTAGCTGATGAGGCACCAAATTGATACAGAATTTCCAAGCAAAATACAAAATATGTAGTACAAGACCATTCTGGCCTATGAGTACAACAAGTGATTTCTAGAGGTTGATGGCGGAAGCGGTTTGTGGATCATCGGTGTCTATGGGACTCCATTTCCCAACAGGAACAACTGACCAGGTTAATTCCTATCTTCACGAGGCTGCTATCACCGTTGCTTAGGTTTTGGGGCTGTCGTGCAACGCTCCTCTCCGTGCAGGAAATCTGGCCAAGACAATAGCCAGGGACAAGCCAGTGAGTACTGAATGTACTCGCAAACATTATGAACACGGGTATAATATAAATGATAATCGTGCGCTGAAATATTCTCTGATCACATTGCCAGTCATAAAAATAAAATCTCTGATGCATGCATGCAAATTATTTATATGCAACACGAATAAGCAATAATGGAGTGGAAATAAAATGCCGCAGTCGGGCGTCTGTGCGACACCACATACAGGGCTTATATTGAAGAGTAAATGACATGCGTGCCACAGTCGGACGTCGGAGCGACATCGCATAAAGGGCTTATATCAAAATAAACAACGAGCATGCCACAGTCGGATGTCTGAGCGACATCCCAGAAGGGGCTCATATCAAAATAAATAACAAGCGTGCCACAGTCGGACGTCTGAGCGACATCGCAGAAAGGGCTTATATCAAAAATAAATAATAAGCAATGCCACAGTTGGGCGTCTCAGCGACACCACATAAAGGGCTTATAAAATATATAATCACAATGAATATCCAGGAGGTAGAACCGTCCCATGGATACTCAGTAATTCAAATAATACAATGGGTTAGTCCATAATAAACATAACATAATTATCACAAGTCATTAGTCATGATCCACGTTCTGGTTTAGTAGTTTCTCCTCTAAAGACCGACACTAAGACTGAAACTTGACCCATCCCAGACTGTAGTCCTAAACCATGGACACTGCTATTCGAATAGGTTTTATCTCTGCAGAGGGTGTACTCTTTACCCACGAGTAACGGATTTCTTTAGTCCTTCAGGACTAATTCCGTCTACGGTCTTTTAATTGAAAACACGCCTGAATTGCACACACCAGCTTAACTCACCGGTGTCTGGAATCACCCACGACACCTGTCAAGCAAAACTCTAAGTGGGGAGGCTACAACCTCGCGTAGCATGGGATCAAATTTATACTGCGCGCTCTAAGGGGTGCCCCCCTCTCGGTCCCAACCGGAAACACCCATGCCCGCGGACCAGGTGGCCTGCCTACCGGCTACAACCGGTATCTTCCACCATGGCCTCTTTGTACAGTGTGTGCTTGAAAGTTGTTGACGACTTACTAAACTGTAGCCTACCTGTTGTAGGGACAAGTGGTAGTACGAAACAAGTATGGGGGTTACTGGAACAAGACTCGATCTACGGTCAACTCTGGAGGTTTATAATTTCCCTGCATGACATGTATAACAAATATATTTCAACCAACACAATCAACACTCATTATACCTTACTATGCCATACCGGACACAACCGTCCCGACGGAGACCCGATACAAGCTCACGCCTACCCAAGGCAGAGGCTTTCCCGGATTTCTTCCGGCATGCATGCAAGGCACATGAGGATGATTACCTTCACAAGTGTGTTTATTTCCAATAGCATGGAAATCATTAATATGCATCCATGCAAATGATCATATCACATGAAATGACAAGTTCTCCGAAATGAGGTGGTGTTATAAATGTGTCAACGAACACAGCAATAATATTATGCCGGGGTTCAGAATGCTTGCCTTCAAGGTGTGGAGAGGTGGGGGTGCTCTCCAAAACTTTTGAAAGCTTTCTGCCTCTCTGCAAAATCCTATTTTGAAAATATTGGAATTAACACACAATTTCAAAACAGCACAAAAAAAGTTGTTTGAATTTTTTTTCAAATAAATTTTAAAATAAACTAGACAGAATTTGAGAGATGTAGGAAAAAGAATCAATTCATTTGGAGTTATATTCTCAAAGTTATACCAGTCAAAGTTTAGTCAAATTCTGATTTTAAATAAAACAGAAAAAGGAAAAGAAAAATGCTACAAACCGGTACACCTCGAAGATGTATTTCGGGATTTACGTCTCCACTTAACCCACGTGGACCGGAGCGGGGTCACTGACAGTGGGTCCAAGGGCCCACTGGTCAAGTTTGACCTGTCTCGCCCGCCTCCTTCCTCCTCTGGCCGAATAGAGGCGGGGGCTCCGGCGACCAACGCCGGCAAGCGGCGGCTCCTCGCGGCCTCTAGAGGGCGGGGATGGATCCGCCAGACTGGGGCGGTCCTCCCGGTGGTCGTTGGGTCGGCGGGGATGGAGTGAGCTACCGGCGGCGAGCTTCGTGGCGGAGGAGGCTTCGGGAGCAAAGTGGGTTTGGGGCTACGGTGGCTCCCGATCAAAATCGAGCAGGGGGACGGGCTCACAGGAGGAAGAGAGAGCTTCTGGTGGAGAGAGTGGAGAGGGGGAGGCCCTGGTGGTGCCGGAGTGGCTGGGGCAGTGGCGGCGGCAGGAGTTGCCGGAGAGGAAGAAGACGATCCCTCTGGTCTTTCAACTACCACGGGAGGGTCAGTGAGTGAGGGAAGTTTCTTGAGGGCTTGAAAAGCTCGGGGCTTCCTTTTATAGCGCGACGAGGTCGGTTCTGCGACGGTGGGGATAAGATCGCCGGCGACCGACGTTCTGTAGCAGCAGGGGGACGTGGCGGGGATGAGGATGGCGGCAGGAGCTAGCGGACGAGCGGAGCACTGCTCCAGGGCGAGCTGGCGAGCGGGAGTGGCTCGGGCGGCGCCGACACGGCCGGGGCCTGGATGCGGCCGTTAGCTAGCCGCCACGACCATCCGGAGGTGGCGCTGTGGGGTGCCACGGGTGGTCGGGGTGGCGTGGCGGTGCAGGGGGATACATGGCGTGCTAGCTGCTATTGGCCAAGGGCCGGAACGGGTGCGGGGCGAGACGCGGTGGCTCGGGCACACGTGCATGCCAAACGCACGCTCTGGGCGCGCCCGGGACGTGTTCGACGAAATGCCAGTGCATGCTAGAGGTCGCGGGTGAGGCTGGCAAGAGACAGGGCTAGGGTAGGGTTAGTCAGAAGGTAAATGGACATGGTGGTTAGGTCAGGTGGCCAAGTTCATAATGTAAACTTGAAATCATGCCAAATCTGGCTATGCACTCAGGGTGTTTGTCAAAATGCCAAGGGCATCTAGGCAATACTTGGGGTGGCCAAATTCTCTAGATCAGTGTCTCTTTGGATGGACAAGAGGGTGGTGAGGTTAGTTTGTCAAAAGAAGAAACTTGTTAGTGCAAGTTTTGCAAAACCTCAGTTTTTGACAGAAAGAAGAGGGCATGGCTGCAAGCACTTAGAATCATCCAATGGGTCCGCTCTCCTGGACTTAAGGGTTTGGCAAGGTACACTACAAGCAGGAGAAAGAATCAAGGGCCAAGGAGCAAGCAAGAATATGGTTGCTGTACAAACCATCATGTTGGACCAGAATGAAGATGAGGTTGATACACTCAAATTTTTCAAAGAACATCATTGGGTTTTTGCATCAAGTTGAATCATATGCTACTACTAACATCCCATAATTTTGGTGGAGGCTAGAAAGAAGTATTTAAATGAGTTGCAGTGCAAAATTACCCACTGGACCAGAGAAGAAAATTGGGTGTAGAGCTCAAAATATTTAATGAATAAAAGATATTTTTGCATAAAAGTGATTTAAAAACATCACCTGACATCTCCAAATTTTGGTTGGAATTTTAAGTGAATTTATCAAATGGTTGTAGTTCAAATATGGCCATATAACTTTGAAAAAACTATTTTTCAAGAAAATAAAGATCAAGCAAATTAATTATGTAATTAGTTCTACTAATAAACGAAAAGTTTTTCTTGAGAGGTTAAACAAGTCCAATAACATATTTGAAAAGTTTTCACTTTGGGGAAAACTCCATAATAGCAAGGGAGAAAAAGGCTCAAAAATGAAAAGGGAGCCCAGAAAATAAAAGTTTTAATTTCCTGGCAAAATTTTAATTAATAAAACAAGGTCAAAATTTTGGGGTGTCACAATATTTCTACACAATATGTACCCCTTTGAGAGGTTCATGGGAGTCCTAAAGAAATATGTCCGTAACCGCGCTAGGCTAGAAGGAAGCATCTCCATGGGCCATCAAACAGAGGATGTCATTGGGTTTTGTGTTCACTTCATTCCTGGCCTTAAGAAGATAGGTCTCCCTAAATCGCGGTATGAGGGGAGACTAACTGGAAAAGGAACACTTGAAGGAGACTCAATAATATGCAGGGACGGATATTCTTGGTCTCATGCACACTACACAGTTCTACAGAACTCTACCTTGGTGACCCCGTATGTCGATGAACACAAGAACAGTTTGCGCTCCAAACACGCGGAGCAGTGCGACAACTGGATTACATGCGAACACATCAGGACTTTCAGTAGTTGGTTGGAAACACGTCTCAGAGGTAACAACACTGTTTGTGATGAGCTGTACTCGTTGTCCAGGGGACCATCTTCGACTGTATTGACTTACAAAGGATACGAGATAAATGGGAATACATTTTACATGATCACCCAAGATCAAAAGAGCACCAACCAAAACAGCGGTGTCCGCTTTGATGCAGCAACCGAGAGGGGAAAGGACACATATTATGGTTACATAGTGGACATATGGGAACTTGACTACAGACATGATTTTAAGGTGCCTTTGTTTAAGTGCAAATGGGTCAATCTGTCAGGAGGCGGGGTACATGTAGACCCACAATATGGAATGACAACAGTGGATCTGAACAATCTTGGGTACACTGACGAACCATTCGTCCTAGCCAATGATGTGGCACATGTTATCTATGTGAAGGACATGTCTACCAAACCGAGAAAAAGAAAAGATAAGGAAGCGAATACATCATACGATGAGCCAAAGTGCCACATAGTTCTTTCGGGAAAAAGGGACATCGTGGGAGTAGAGGGCAAGACAGACATGTCCGAAGATTATGAAAAGTTTCATGAAATTCCTCCCTTCAAAGTCAAGGTTGACCCAAGCATCCTGATAAATGATGAAGATTATCCATGGTTACAGCACAATAAGGAAAGGACACAAGCGAAGAAAAAGTGAAGACTTTCTCCACAACTATTATGATGATACCATGCCAACTTTCAACCTTTTCGTAGTTCATTTGAAATGCTTGTTGTAACAGACAAGTTTCCGTATGAAATCTTGATACTTCGAAAGAGATTGTCCGTTTTGTACACGAAGTGCATCCAATTTTTGTCGTAACCCTCTCAACTTTCTTGCACATGCTATGTGGATGAAATGATGATACCATGCCAACTTTCAACCTTTTCATAGTTCATTTTCTGTTCAAAATCATTAAAAGCAAAAAAGAATTTCCATAAAGAACTTTTTTGTTACAAAAATAATTATCATAAAAGAAAATAAATAAGTAATTAGAAACAAAATAATATAATCTTTAATAAAATATATAAGGATAAACAAAATAAAATAAAATAAAATAAACTTTAATAACATAAATAAAATTTATGAAACTAAAATTATCAAAGTATTTTCTGTTCAAAACATTATAAGCAACCTCTAGTATTATTGAAACTAAAATTCTATAAAATTGATGCAACTAAAATTATCAAAGTATTTTCTGTTCAAAATCATTAAAAGCAAAACGAATTTTCACAAAGACCTTTTTTTGTTAGAAACTTTAAGAGCAAAACGAATTATCATAAAGTAAAATACATAAGTAATTAGAAACAAAATAAAAAAATAAGTTTTTTGTTGTAAGTAGAAACAAAACAAAATAAATAAAGCAAAAAAGAAAACAAAAAAGGGAAAAAATAAAAATTATGCCACCTACTGGGCCACCATGGCCTGAATACGACTAGAAACCCATCCATGGGCCAGGATTCAGGCCCGCAGAAGACCCAGTAGGCCCACAGGCATGCACAGAGAGGTTAGGCCCATAAGCCTGGTTTAGAGAGGAGCTCAACAGACCAGGCGCACCGCACCTTATAAACATGTGCGGCTCTCTCTCAGCTAGCGAGGTGGGACTAAACTCCCACCACCACGCCGCTGTGCAAGGCTTTTGGTCCCGGGTGGTGGCACCAACCGAGACTAAAGGGGAGCATTGGTCCCGGTTCGTAGCACCAACCGGGACCAATGCTCCCCCTTTAATCCCGGTTGGTGCAACCAACCGGTACCAAAGGCCTCTGCTTCCCGCCCTTTGGGCTGCTGAAAAGAGGCTTTTGGTCCCCGTTGGTGGCACCAACCGGGACTAAAGGGGGCATTCATCCTGGTTGCTGTCATGAACCGGGACCAATGCTTCGTTTATATAACTAGCACTTGCGAAAATTTTCATTCAGTTCGTCTTCCCCGCCCCAACGCCGCCGCCAAGCTGCCCCTCTATGCCTCGCCGTCGCCGTCGTCGCCCTGCGCCCCTGCCCCGACGCCGCCGGCCCCGCCCAGACGCCGTTGCCGCCCCGCGCCCCCTGCCCTGATGCCGCCGACCCTGCCTCCTCGTCGCCTGTCGCCGCGCCTCTGACCGTCGCAGTCGCTGTGCCCTGCTTCGTCGCCCGTCGCCGCGCCCTTCACCGTCGCCGTCGTCGCACCCCTCACCGTCGCCATCCCCGTGCCCTGCATCCTCGTCGCCGCCCCCTTGTGCAGTGAGCTCATATATATGAATTTTCCTAATTTAGATGTGTAGTTAATTTAGATGTCTAGTTTAGATGTGTAGTTAATTGAGTTGTTGTAATTTGTTCATATTGTGTTAGAATTTTTTTCTGTTCATAGTTTTTTTGGTGATATTATTGTTGAATATGCAAATGTTTGTATGTTCATATATATGCAAAGAATATGTCAATTTTTTATGATTTTTTTCTGTTCATAGAATTTTTATGATTTTTTTCTGTTGTAATTTTGTTCATAGAATTTTAATGATTTTTTTGTTCATAGAATTTTCTTTGTCAATTTATGTATATGTTCATATTGTGTATGTATAGGAAAATTTATTTTACTATAAATAGTTAAACTAGTGTTTAATATAATTAGTTAGAAAAATAATAGAACTAGTTAAACTCGTTTATTTTTAGTAAGTACTACTTTATTTTATTTATAGTAAGTGCTTAGTAGTTGAACTAGTTGATTAAATAAAACTAGTTTATTTTACTATATATAGAAGTACGTAGTTTATTTTTAGTAAGTACTACTATATTTTATTTATAATAAGTGCTAAATAGTTGAACTAGTTGATTTAGTAAGACTACTTTATTTTACGATACAAGTAGTTTATTTTTAGCAAGAAAATTAATAGAAATAGTTTATTTTTTAGTTCAAGCAATTATTCCCGCATCGGCGTCGGTGATGCCTATCCCACATCCTCATCGTCGACTCGGCGGAGGAGGCCGGCTTGATCAGAGGGGCCATGTCCAGGACTGGGCTCCGCCGGGCTGGTATTGGGAGGTGCTACCTTCCGGGGGCGTAGGTTGGTGAGGAGCCAGCCCGTCGTTGACCCTATCCTTGTTTGGTGGCGGTCGCGTGGGCCAGTGACGGTGCCGAGGCTTCCGGACACCGCGGAGGTGGTACGTCACCGTGTCAGCGAGGAGGAGGAGCACGTCCGTCGCTACATGGTTGCGTTGGAGGGCAGGTTCGACAATACCTGGCAGGTTCTACAGGGATCTCACTAGAGCTATGATCCTGTGATGGTTCCTTCTCTTTGGGTGTCCACTGCCCGCGACGATACCCGTCGGGTGCTATGGTTCTAGCTGTATTAGCGATGCTATATGTATGATAGTATTCGAGGAGTATTAAGTGATAATATTCGACGATGTATAGACACAAGAGATGATGTAGTTTTGCTTATAATTGAATGCATGCTTATTTGAATACTACTTTATTTTACGATTTGCTTTTGCTTATTGAATGCTCAAATTGGAAAAGTACTCCTACTTTGAATGCTAAAATTGGAGAGCACTATGCAAGGCATATGCATTTGATTACTTGATAGCTTATAGGTTTTTGTTTTTACAGAAATCTAGGAGCCCCCTCCATCATCCGCGTCGTCGTCCCCGTCACTGACCCCCCTTTGAACTCGAGGTGAGACCAGCCAAATCTCGATGTCAATATGATTCCTATAATATGATTCCTCGGGTTGACTTTAAGTCTGTCGAGTCTCCACCATATATGAGAGGACGAAGAATCTCGACTGTTGTCGTGGGGGTTGTCGTGGTTCTAAGACTGACAGTAGAAAGGGTGGTTGGTATGGAGAGGAAAGATCTTAGCTATGGTGAAGGTGTACACACGAGTTTACGAGTTCAGTCCCTTCTCGGAGGAAGTAACAACCCTACGTCTCGGTGCCCAGAGGCGGTCGACTGGATTATATGTGTGTGATGTTACAGGGGGTGCGAATCGTTGTGCCAGAGGAGGGGGTGGCTTATATAGAGTGCACCAGGACCCCAGCCATCCTCTGTTACAGAGGGTTGAATGTACATAAAGTAGGGGCGTTATAGGTAACACCAGCCTTAAATGCTATTAATGACCTTAAAGACTACGGAGGAATGCCTGCCTGTTACAACGCCAAGTGACTCCTGATCTTTGCTGGGCCGAGTGATTCCTTGAGTGGTCGAGTGACAATAGGTAGGAGGGACTCCCGAGTGACATGATTGGTCGAGTGGATTGCACTCGACATCTTTGACTGGGGGTCTCTTGCTGCCTCTTGGACTTCTTATCTTCTAGGGTAGGGACCTTGGGTAGGACATATAGGTTAGGCTTATGACCCTACTGTCGGTGTCAAAACCGGCAGATCTCGGGTAGGGGGTCCCGAACTGTGCGTCGAGGCGGATGGTAACAGGAGACAAGGGACACGATGTTTTACCCAGGTTCGGGCCCTCTTGATGGAGGTAAAACCCTACGTCCTGCTTGATTGATATTGATATTGTGGATGTTTACAAGAGTGGATCTACCACGAGATCAAGGAGGCTAAACCCTAGAAGCTAGCCTATGGTATGATTGTAATGGTTGTTGTTGTGTCCTACGGACTAGAGCCATCCGGTTTATATAGACACCGGAGAGGGCTAGGGTTACATAGAGTCGGTTACAATGGTAGGAGATCTACGTATCCGTATCGCCAACCTTGCCTTCCACGCCAAGGAAAGTCCCATCCGGAAACGGGACGAAGTCTTCAATCTTGTATCTTCATAGTCTTGGAGTCCGGTCGATGATGATAGTCCGGCCGATGATAGTTCGGCCGATGATGGTAGTCCGGCTATCCGGACACCCCCTAATCCGGGACTCCCTCAGTAGCCCCGGAACCAGGCTTCAATGACGATAAGTCCAGCATGTGTGTAGTCTTCGGCGTTGCAAGGCGGGTTCTCCTTCAAGTTCTACGTACCTGCCGAACAGTGTCCGGCTTCCTCATCAATGTTGCGCGTCTTGGCTTCCACGCCCAATAATGGCCTTCTTCCACGCGTCGCGCGAATGTGAGAAGCCAGGGTGTCTTTTATGTTTTACCCCCTAGTTGTGCGAATAATCTGCCTATAAGGGAGGCAAGAATCCAGATCCAAATCACCATCTTCCTCCCGCAAATACTCATCAGAGCGCTTTCGACCAAGAATCCATTCCATCATGGACCGTCAACGCGGCTCCTCTTCTCGCGCTCCCAGCCCTTTGCCAGGAGATTGGAGGAGATGCTCTGTTCCGCACAACTAGCTGGTGAAGCTCCAAGCGGGGGGATATCTCCCTCCGGCCTTTATGGTTCCGGTTCGAGCCGGGCTGGCCACCTACAAAGGTGGGAAGCAAGCGGAGGTTATCCCAAGTCCCAACAAAGGGGAGCGGGTATGCTTCGTCCCCTATCTGATAAGGGGGCTCGGATTTCCTGTACATCCATTCCTCCGCGGGCTCCTGGAGTTCTACGGACTCCAGCTTCATCACCTCACGCCCGCCTCAATCCTGCATATTGCGGGTTACGTAGCTCTTTGCGAGCTATTCCTAGGCGTCGAGCCCCATTTCGCGCTATGGAAGAGGTTGTTCTGCCTTGTACCCCGCTCTCACGAGGGGTCCATATATCAAGTGGGCGGCGCCGAAATATGGCGCATTGCCGGGACCGGATATCCATCCGGAACCCCTAAGAAGGCGTCCGAAGACTGGCCTTCGGGATGGTTTTATATAGAAGACGCTCCGCTGCCGGACCCTGTTCGGATCGGCCTCCCGGAGTTCAGCAATGCTCCTCTGAAGAAACGCCTTAGTTGGCGTCCGCGGAGCCCCCAACTGGAGGAAGACAAGAGCGTCCATTATTTGATGGGCCGAATGAGGTTACTGGCCCATTCCGGGTCGACCATGATTGGAGTCATGGCAACATGCATTATGCGGGGGGTGCAGCCACTACAATACAGGGGCCACCCCATGTGGGATTTCAACGGGGAGGACGATGCCACCCGTCATGGCCGCAAAGGGCCGGATTCGGTCGAAGACCTGGTGACAATCCTGTCCGGCCTGTATAAGGGGGAGAAGGAGGATTTCCTTCGGACGAACCCGTTAAATGGGTTCTCCATGAATAATCCCCGGCCTTGGGTAAGCGAACACTCTGCGTGCCCGACCCATGCTTTTTGAAACTTAAGTTTCTTATATTGTGTTCTTCTTTCGACGCAGGAACTGCGCTGGATCGTGGAGGACATGCTAAGTCCAGCTCCGCAACCCGAGGATCCAGAGAGATCCCAGGATCCGGCCTCCGAAGAGGATCCGGACATAAAGGTGGAGCTAATCGACGGGGTGTTCCACCAGCTCAGCATGGACAATGCTTTATTCGCCATCACGACCGACTATCCCGGACTATATCCGGCTTCCCAAGTGATTGCGACCGAAGTCCTGACACCGTCATTCCTTCCTTGCTTATTTCTGACCACCGTATATGATGGCGCTGTGCAGGAGGCGCCCCTAGGGCGAGAAGCCGAGCCTGCGATGGCTGACCAACAAAGGCCAGTCCGGACCAGTAGGCGGAAGAGGAGCGCGGCACGGACTGAAACGTCGCCGCAAAGGTGTAGCTCACAATTCATTATTTAGAGCAACGTTCCTAGGAAGCGTTTGAGTGCTCAAGACTTTTGTAGGGAAAAAAGCGCCCGCCGGACTGCGGGCGTGGAGGTTGCCAATCCAACCTCTACCAGCCAGGCTCCAGCACCTGGTCTGGAGGGGGAGGCGAGCGCAAGGCACGAGCCGGATGTTCCTCCGACGGGAGATGCCGACAGACTGTCCGCCACCAAGTCTGAGGTGGAGAGTGCCATGAATCACAGGCGTCGCCGGACAGTATTTCATGACGCGTGCTTCTCCCCCGAGGCATTGAATGCCTTTAACGCGGGGGACGCGCACCTTCGTGCTGCTCAAGATGGTTTTACCAGAGCCACGGAGCAGTATGTAAAAGACATACGGGTAAGAGAATTTAATAGTTGTATATGCCAGTAGCCCCCGAGACTTAAAGTAGTTATATTAACTGATTTAAGGATCATATGAAACGTAGGATCTTACCGAGAAGAATACCCAACTGTCTCAGGAGCTGCAAGAGTGCAAGGCCCAACTTGAGGCCGCACTCTCTGGCGCAGGAGGAAACACAGGGACCTCTCCTGGTAACGCATTATTTTAGAAAGATAAGTAGCGTTTGGCCTTTGCGCAAGTCTAAAAAATGACATTGCAGGTGCTGCCGGACAAGATCCGGACAGGCAAGAACTTCTGCGACAACTAAAGGCCGGCGAGAGGATGCTGCATAAGGTGCAGCATGAAAGGAACAAGCTCCAGGATGCCCATGCCCAGCTTGGAGAAGAGCTGAAAGGCGTTCGGGCCAAGCTGTCGGGCTCCGTTAAGGAGAATCAGCGGCTTCGTCGTGGCATCTATAGTAAGTGCTTGAGCAAACTCCTTTGAAAAGAAGAGTTCGACGAGGAAGTCAATTTGACAGAATATGTCTGCAGGTATGCTTACAGGTCGCCCTGCGGAGGAGATGCCCGTATCAACGGGTGATCAACTTCCCGAATTGTTGCAACTGATCGAACGAGTTCGGCAGGCAATGAGCAGCGTCATCCAGGCTTTATGGCCAGCCTTCTCCTTACCCGAGGGTCTTGGGGAGCTTGCGGAGAAGCTTCAGGGAGTGCGGCAGCGCTTCCATTTATGGAAGATTTCGGCCTGCCTCCAAGGTGCCAGGGAGGCCTGGGCCATGGTAAAGACGCGGTACAAGAAGGCGGATCCCAACCACATGGCCGAAGTCGGACCTGTGGGGCCTGATGGGAAGGAGATCCCTGTGAGTTTAGTATACGGCCAAGTAGAGTTGGCCGCTAAATTTTCCCAACAGGACTGTAAATTAGACAACTTGTTAGGCGGGATTGAGGAAGAATACAATCAGTCGGTTTGACAATGTATTATGAAATGACATATAAAATGCCTTCTAGCCAGATTGTAGATCGTTTGTCTTTGCCGACCTTTTCGCTTCGACCTTGGGACCCTAGAGTCCGGAGTGTGTCCGAATACCTTCTCGGTTATGAAACAACCGGGGTATGCATGGAGACCAGGCGTAGGGGTCATTAGTGCTTTATCGGATAAGTGCCCAACTAGTTATGTTATATTACATGGGTAGTAAGAAACATCTTCCAGGGAGAATAGTTCCGTTAAGGGTTCCTTTCCTCTGGGGGTGGCATTGCCCTAAAGTGCATGTTCGAACTGCGAAAAAAGCAGAAAAACATCTGGGGGCAGATAAATAAGTGGATAAAAAATCATCTTTTAAGTCACCGACCGAATATTCCCTTAAGAATGCTAGCTTTCGGCTTCACCCAGTCTGAGGTACACATCCGGCTGACCCGGCAGTAACAATCGCAGAGGTGCTCCCTTTACCTCCTAGCCGAACAATCGGGAACGTAGGGGTAAGCACAGGAGCCAGGCAACCCAGCTTGGCCAAAACTTAAGTCATATCGATGCATATAATGGTGAATAAAAGGTACATGTGGAGGCTTGACACATGTGCTGGGCATGAAGCCCTTACAATTAAGCTTCTGATAAAGAAGCCCCCAGGTATAATGAGTGCGGATAGCACATCAAATTGCGCGCGAACGATGTGCAAGTAGGCCTTTTAAGGCTTTGATGAATAGGGTTGAGAAGAAAAAGATAAAAAAAAGGCAGCTGAAGTAAAAAAAAATTGGACAGGGGGAAAGGGACGACCTCTTAGTCCGGCGCTAGGCATAGAATCTTCGGAGGCGGGCTGAGTTCCATGGGTTCGGCTCGAGTCGGTTATTCGACGTATTTCGTAGATGGTACGCTCCGCCGGTCAAGACTTTATCGATGATGAAGGGGCCTTCCCATTTGGGCTTGAGCTTGTCCTTTTTCTTGTCCGGCAGGCGTAGAAACAGTTCGCCAACGTTGTAAGTCTTGGCCCGTACTTCTCTTCTTTGGTATCTTCGAGCCTGCTGCTGATAGAATGCGGAACGAGCCTTGGCGACGTCGCGTTCTTCCTCCAATGCGTCCAAGCTGTCCTGCCGATCCAACTCGGCTTCTCTTTCTTCGTACATGCGCACTCGAGGCGAGTCATGAATTATGTCGCAGGGCAAAACTGCTTCTGCGCCGTATACCATAAAAAATGGTGTGAATTCGGTAGTACGGTTAGGCGTTGTCCGCAGCCCCCAGAGTACGGACTCGAGCTCCTCTACCCAGTGTGTGTCAGATTTCGTAAGGGACCGCACTAGTCTGGGTTTGATGCCGCTCATTATTAGACCATTTGCTCGTTCCACTTGACCGTTGGTTTGAGGATGATAGACTGAAGCGTAATCGAGCTTGATGCCCATATTTTTGCACCATGATTTAACCTCATCGGCCGTGAATTTCGTGCCGTTATCGGTGATGATGCTGTGGGGGACACCATAACGGTGTACTACCCCGGATATAAAGTCTATCACTGGTCCGGACTCTACCGTTTTAACTGGCTTGGCCTCTATCCATTTGGTGAATTTATCCACCATGACCAATAGGTACCTTTGCTTGTGGGTTCCCCCTTTAAGTGGTCCAACCATGTCAAGCCCCCAGACCGCGAACGGCCAGGTAATGGGTATAGTTTTGAGGGTGGTGGGTGGCATATGGCTCTGATTAGCAAAGCTGACAACCGATGCATCTTTGGACTAAGTCCTAAGCATCTGCTCGGGCCGTCGGCCAATAAAATCCTGTACGGAATGTCTTTCCTACAAGGGCCCGGGCTGCAGTGTGGTGTCCGCCTAGTCCAGCGTGAATTTCAGCCAGAAGGTCTCGCCCTTCCTCTTCGGAGATACACCTTTGAAGGACTCCGGTTGTGCTTTTCTTATAGAGTTCTCCCTCATGGACCTTGTAGGCTTTGGATCGCCGGACTACGCAACGGGCCTCATTATGGTCTTCGGGGAGTTCCTGCCTAAGCAAGTAGGCTAGGAACGGCTCTGTCCATGGGGCGATTACCGCCATTATGTCGTGAGCTGAGGGTGTTGTTTCGTTGGCTGGATCGCCGGTTATGTCAGATTGCTCTGCAGCTGCCTCCGGTTTGTTATTTCCGGACTCCTCTTCCCATAGTACGGATGGCTTGAACAGCCGTTCCAGGAAGATATTTGGAGGGACAGCGTCACGTTTTGCGCTGATGCGTGCCAATACATCGGCCGCTTGGTTATTATCTCTAGCTACGTGGTGGAATTCAAGTCCTTCGAACCGAGTTGACATTTTAAGGACGGCGTTGCGATAGGCTGCCATTTTTGGATCCTTGGCATCAAAGTCTCCATTTACTTGGGATATTGCGAGGTTTGAGTCCCCGCGCATCTCTAGGCGTTGGATGCCCATGGAGATTGCCATCCGGTGGCCATGTAAGAGGGCCTCGTATTCGGCTGCGTTGTTGGAGTCCGTGTACATTATCTAAAGTATGTATTGGACTCTGTCCCTGGTTGGGGACGTTAGTACGATGCCAGCCCCCAATCCGGCCAACATTTTGGAGCCGTCGAAATGCATAATCCAATTGGAGTATGCGTCGTACTCTTTAGGGAGTTCGGCTTCAGTCCACTCAGCGACAAAGTCAGCCAAAACTTGCGACTTTATAGCTCGCCGGGGTTTGTAAGTTATGTTGAATGGTAAGAGCTCAATGGCCCATTTTGCAATCCTGCACGTTGCGTCGCGGTTATTTATAATGTCATTTAGGGGTACTTCGGAGGCCACTGTTATCGAACACTCTTGAAAGTAGTGTCGGAGCTTCCGGGATGCCATGAACACCGCATATGCTATCTTTTGATAGTGCGGGTAACGGGACTTGTAGGGGGTTAAAACAGTGGATACGTAGTACACTGGTTTTTGAAGAGGGAATTTATGCCCTTTTGTCTCTCGTTCTACGATGAGCACCGCGCTTACTACTTGATGTGTTGCCGCGATGTATAACAACATAGGTTCGCCCAGGTTGGGCGCAGCCAGGACCAGATTCGTTGCTAATATTGGCTTTATTTCTTCGAGTCCGGCAGTGGCAGCATCCATCCACTCGAAGTGTTCAGTGTGCCTGAGGAGGCGATAGAGGGGCAATGCCTTTTCTTCTAGGCGGGAGATAAAGCGGCTGAGAGCCGCCACGCATCCAGTCAATTTCTGGATCTGTTTGAGGTTTTTTGGAATATCCAACTGTGATAGGGCTCGGATTTTGGCCGGATTTGCTTCAATTCCTCTACCGGATACAATGAAGCCCAAGAGCTTTCCGGCTGGTACGCCGAAAACGCATTTTTCCGGATTCAGCTTGATGTCATATGCTTGGAGGTTGTCGAATGTGACCCTCAAGTCGTCTACTAGAGTTCCGACGTGTTTGGTTTTGACGACTACGTCGTCTACGTATGCCTCTACTGTTTTGCCGATCTGGGTAGCCAGACATGTCTGAATCATGCGCTGATATGTTGCGCCGGCGTTTTTAAGTCCGAAGGGCATCGTGTTGAAGCAGAATGGCCATATGGAGTAATGAACGCCATTGCGGCTTGATCCGCTTCTGCCATCTTGATTTGATGATAGCCGGAGTATGCGTCCAGGAAGCACAATGAATCGTGCCCTGCAGTGGCATCAATGATTTGGTCGATGCGGGGGAGGGGGAAGGGATCCTTTGGGCAGGCTTTATTTAGGTCTTTGAAATCGACACATAGGCGCCAGGATCTGTCCTTCTTTGGTACCATTACCAGGTTTGCTAGCCAATCCGGATGTTTGATGTCTCTGATGAATCCGGCTTCCAATAGTTTGGCTAGTTCTTCTCCCATTGCCTGTCTTCTGGGTTCGGAAAATCGTTGAAGAGCCTGTTTGACTGGCTTGAACCCTTTTAGGATGTTTAGGCTATGCTCTGCCAGCCTGCGAGGGATTCCTGGCATATCTGAAGGATGCCAGGCAAAAATGTCCCAATTTTCCTGAAGGAATTCTCGCAGCGCGGCGTCTACATCAGGGTTCAACTGTGCCCCGATGGAGGCCGTCTTTGTCGGGTCCGTTGGGTGGACCTGGAATTTTATAATTTTGTCCGCTGGTTTAAAGGAGGTGGACTTGGATCTCTTATCGAGTATCACGTCGTCTCTGTGCACCGTAGCGCGCAGCGCAGTGAGTTCCTCTGCCGCTAGGGCTTCGGATAGTGCCTCCAGGGCTAATGCGGCTGTTTTGTTTTCGGCGCGGAGTGCTATCTCCGGATCATTAACGAGAGTGATTATCCCGCTGGGCCCAGGCATTTTGAGCTTCATGTACCCGTAATGGGGTACGGCTTGGAAAATTGTGAACGCCTCTCGCCCTAATATAGCGTGGTATCCACTGCTGAGCGGGGCCACTTGGAACGTGATTTCTTCGGACCTGTAATTGTCCGGCGAGCCGAACACCACATCGAGTGTGATTTTTCTGGTGCAGCGTGCTTCCCGGCTAGGGATTATTCCTCTGAAGGTTGTGCTACTTCGCTCAATGCGGCTCCAGTCTATTTCCATTTTTTGAAGAGTTTCCTCGTAAATGAGATTCAATCTGCTGCCGCGATCCATGAGTACCTTGGTAAGTCAAAAGCCGTCCACTATTGGACTGAGGACCAATGCGGCTGGTGCTCGGGCTGTTCGGAATTTAGGTTCGTCACTGGCTTTGAAGGTGATGGCCGCGTCGCTCCAAGGATTTGTTGTTGCTACTTGGTAGACTTCGGCAAGGCTATGGATCGTTCATTTCCGCATATTGTTTGATGCGAAAGTCTCGAAGAGTGTTGATATCGTACCGGTATTGTTGGTGTGGTTTCGCGGGGCTAGAAGCTCCTCGCCACTTTTGGCCACCTGCCGTAATATCCAACATGCACGAAGGCTATGTGTTGGGGTGGCGCCCTTGATACTGTGAATTGTACAGGGTTTGCTGAGCCATCCCTCCAGTACGGTTCTGTTCCCTTTAAGGGGCTTCTGTTTTTTGGTTCTTGTACTTGGTGCCTGAGTGTAATGCACCCTTTTGTTGCAGACTGGGGCTATGTTCGGGGGCGGATTATCCCAAAACCTATCTTCGGTTTTCCGGAAACTTTCTATGGCACATTACTTTCGCACTATGGATGCCAAGTCGGCGAAACGTGTGATTTCACGATGGCTGACGACGTTCAAGATTCCCCTGTCCGTGCAATTGTTGCAAAAGATCGAGATTGCGTTTTCCTCTCGGCAGTCCTTTATCCGGTCCATGACCAGGAGGAATCTGGCCCAGTAATGATGTACTGTTTCGGCTGGCTCTTGCCGGATTAGAGATAGATCGCATATATCTGGACGGGCGGGCCTAATTGAGTCCGGGACCCTGCCCATCTCGAGGCTCAAGGGCCGAGAAGTTTCCGAATTTGGAAGCTTGGAAAGTGGAACGTTGTCCAGCGAGTCCGGTCTGATGCCTGACTTTATGTTCAGTGCTTGATCGGAATCCGCTCCTCCACGGGAATCCGGCATGGAGGGTTCGGTAGCCCGGACATGACTAGTTTTCAATATGGGAGAAGGATCGTCACGATGTTCCTCTACCACCGTGACGTGGTGGGTAACCTGGGGAGAGTTAATCTCTCTCAGATCGGTTTTAAGCCCGATCCGATTGTAGTCTGTAGCGACTCCCAGGGCGGCGATCCGAACCAAGAGTTCGTTTACAGACGAGAGCTCTGCTGGATCTAACTGCTCAGCGAATTCCGAGTTGACGTGAAGATTGCTCTCGATGACACGAGAGGTCATCGTTGAAGCGGTGGCCGGACATGCGGTCATAAGAAAACCTCCTAGCCGGATAGTTTGGCCGGCGGCCAAGGCTCCATCGGCGAAGATGCCATCCTTGAAGACGGGAAGAGGCATCCTTCCTATCGGTGACGGCACAGAGGAACTCTCAATGAAAGCACCAATGTCGTTGTCAAAACCGGCAGTTCTCGGGTAGGGGGTCCCGAACTGTGCATCGAGGTGGATGGTAACAGGAGACAAGGGACACGATGTTTTACCCAGGTTCGGGCCCTCTTGATGGAGGTAAAACCCTACGTCATGCTTGATTGATATTGATATTGTGGATGTTTACAAGAGTGGATCTACCACGAGATCAAGGAGGCTAAACCCTAGAAGCTAGCCTATGGTATGATTGTAATGGTTGTTGTTGTGTCCTACGGACTAGAGCCATCCGGTTTATATAGACACCGGAGAGGGCTAGGGTTACATAGAGTCGGTTACAATGGTAGGAGATCTACGTATCCATATCGCCAAGCTTGCCTTCCACGCCAAGGAAAGTCCCATCCGGACACAAGACGAAGTCTTCAATCTTGTATCTTCGTAGTCTTGGAGTCCGGTCGATGATGATAGTCTGGACGATGATAGTTCGGCCGATGATGGTAGTCCGACTATTCGGACACCCCCTAATCCGGGACTCCCTCACCTACCCTAGGGCTGTATCCTCATTAGTAGCCCCCGAATGGATTAAGGTTCGAGTGGAAAGTAGGTTGAAGTTGAACTTGTTCTGAGCTTTGCACTTTCGCGAGCGTTTTCTGCAAGATGGAAAACTCACGTTGGTACTTCAGCGTCGATTCGGTCTCCTTGATCCATTCAGAGAGTTGTCGACTGAACTTATAGCATCATTTGCCGAGTGCCGCATTAGAGTGCAGGATCTTTGGCGCGATTGGCTGCAGTGTATCCCGGATTTCACGGGATACAAAATTTCTGGGAAGCGAGCGGGACGGGGAGCGCCGAAGCAGGCGGAGCGGATAAACAGTGCTGCCTTGATTTCCAGGCTGCCTTTTTTGCCAGGTATGCTGCGCGCGACTGTTGTGGGATTTGACAGGATCGCCTGGTCCCATGCGTCAGTCACTCGGAAGCAACCCTTTATAAGGCAACGGGGCCGAGGCGTCTGCACTATGCACGCCCATTTCTCTTTCTTCTTCCTCCGCTTCTCCACCACGCCCGGCTCTTCTGCTCTCGACGCTTCTGCTCCGCTGCCATGGTGAAGGACAAGACGGCGGCACTAGAGCGCGCAAAGAAGGCGACGGGGGCGGCGAAAGGCAAGAAGCAGAACCGCGGGTCGTCATCGCGTGCGGGGCTACCGCCGGGCTGGATCCAGGGCGATTGGATCCGGTCTTCGCTCCGGCAAGAAGATCTGGATGAGTTGGCGGACTCCGGATTAATTGCCAAGGGAGCGGCAAGGCTGCCGGAGAGGGAGATGGAACCGCAGCCTCGACCGGGTGAGTGCGTACTGCTCACCACCCACGTCGACCGAGGTTTTTTGCTCCCCCTGCACCCCTTCTTCCGGGGATTCCTGAATTTCTTCGGTGCTCAACTCCACCATTTCCCCCCAACACCATCATGTATCTGGCCGCGTTCGTGTCAATGTGTGAAAACTTTTTAGGGTGTCGACTGCGCTGGGGTCTCTTCAAACATACCTTCACCATCCGATCCTAGTCGGTCAAGAAAGCAAAAACGAGTGACTCAAAGACCCATGTCATCCAGATGTGTGTGGGGGGGGGGGGTTTGGGTATTCAGAAGAGGCATAGGAGTGCTTTCCCTGATATGACTCAACCTGAATCGGTTAGAGGCTGGCAGTCGACCTGGTTCTACTGCCAGGACGTCGCAACTCCAGGTCAGTCGGCTGGCCTTCCCCACTTCACATTCGACTGTGTTCAGACTCCTGCTCCGCTGAAAGTAACTAATGCTGAGAATGTGGAGATGAAGATGTTGGTGGAGAACGTGGTCCAACTTATTAATGAGGGTGTCACTGGCCTGGACCTGCTGGAAGTGTTCCCCAGTCAACGCATCCAGCCTCTTCAGGCTCGTGACCATCCTATGTGGTTGTACTCCGGGTCTGACAACACCACTTGGGTCCATCCAGAAGAAGTGCCACCCAAGACCATGGCCATGTGGTTGAGGAGCATCACAGGCAATAAGAACAACCCCAGAGGATCCAGGCGAGTCATCCCCTTCAGCAACGACAATTCGCCCGACAAGGTATGCTCTTTATTCCGACTGCCTTGCGTATACATTCCGACTATACTTGACGTCGACTGACTTTTACTCGACTAATTTGTCCTGCAGGTTTTCACTGAGATGTTTTCGATGCCCAACGGCGAACAAGCTTTGTAGCAGGGCAAGGAGGGAGAGGCCAGTGCAGAGGAGAGTGGCGACTGGGAGTCTTCGGACGGAGAGGAGGTGGAGGAGGAGAGCGAGGAGTCGGACGACAAGGAAGAAGTTGACTCGCTGCCCCGCTCCGAACACCGATCCAAGCAGCAGCATGACCCGGCGGGCGGGCGCGGGAAGAACGTGGCTCCGATTACCCACACTCAGAAGCGCACTCGGACGTCGACTCCGGAGCCGACGGAGAAGGTCGCCAAGCAACCCAAGGTTGTTCCTCCCAAAGCTCGGAAGACTTTGCCACAGATCAAGATGGACGTCCCTGTTGCTTCGAGGTGAGCGTCTCGCTTGTGTTTACGTAGGTCGACTGAAGTTTTTGTTCTGACCAACCGGATCATGTATCTTTCTAGCCCCACCTCTGCTGCCACTGACATGGACATCTACAAGGCACGAGGAGACGAGGAGGCCACCTCTCGAGCTGGTAAGTCTGTTCGACCAGGCTTCATTTAGTCGAGTGAATCATCAATCGGCTGAATTTATGATATTTCTCTCTTTCCGTAGTTCCGCAAGAGGTCGTCGTGCTCCCTGATGATGATGAAGAAGAAGATCCTCTACAGGAGAGGAGGAAGAGGAGTGGGGGCTCAAGCGGGAGGAGGCTTGAAGTTCAAGTCCCTCAGTCGACGCCGGCGCTTGAGGCGGTGGTCGAACATTCCAGAGAACCAGTTCAGACCAACGTCATGTTCGCCAACCCGCTGACGACTGATCATCTGTCAGGATCGACTGCTCCGACTCCTGCCGCTCCAGTAACTGCCTCGGCCGCCCTGGAGCCATCACTCTTCGCTGCATATCAGACCCCGGACGACTCGCCGAGTGCTGCCAGGGAGGTTCTTCGCCAGGTGAACCTTGTCATGGAGCATGTGAAGGTGATGCATGAGGCTAGTCAGGTGGCTTACAACGCCAGCACTGCCCTGCAGACCAATGTTCAGGTCAGTGAACTCTGTCTGATCTTTTGAATGATGTTTTATATCCGATCACCCTCTGGGGTGTGCCTTTATCTAGAGTTTGGGAAATCTTCCACTCCACTCGACTCGAACTGAGTCTTAGTAATCTGTCTGGACTAGTGGGGGCACGCCGAGTGCACCCACTGGGTGTAGTCCCCGAGACCACAGTCGACTGCTTGCAGTCGGCTGAGGTCTTAGAATTTTCTCTCTTCTCTTTTTTTTGACTCACGCTGGGCAGACCCTGCTGAGTGTTGATCTGAACTAGTGGGGGCACGCTAAGTGCACCCACTGGGTGTAGTCCCCGAGACTACTGTTGAATATTTGATTCGGGAGTAGTCTTAGAGTAACTTTTCACTGTCATTGCCTCTTGTTTCTGTCGACTGACATATCTTTCTCGCTGACTTCAGAGGTCTTCTGATCTTGGAGATCGACTTTCCGAGCTAAAGAAGAAGCATATCGGTGTTGAACTCGATCTGGAACTCGCAAAGAAGAACCTCAAGAATGCTCGACAAGAGACGAAAATCATGGGAGGTAACCATTCGACTGTCTTGTCTACTTAGTAGCTCGCGTCTTTCACTGCCTTTTCTTTCAGTCTCTTTGAACCGAGTGACTTCACACAACCAGATGTGCATAGTGAAAACCGTCAACTTCAGGCTCGTCTGAAGAGTGTTGTTTCTTTACAGAGAATGAAGTAAGCTTTGGAGAAGGACCAGGACCTTGCTGCTGCTCAGAAGGAAGCACGTGATAAGATGGCGCTTGCGGAACAGAAGCTGGCTTCTGTCGGGAAGTTGGAAGAGGAAAACACGAAGTTGAAGACCGCCATCTCAGAAGCCAATCGAGAAGTAGAGCAACTTAAGGAGGACAAGGAGAACCTGACCACTGAAGTTGGAGGCCTCAGAGCCAAGACGAGCAAGTTAGAGTCATATCTGGGACAACTTGCCGCGAAACTAGTTCTGAAGCTTGAAGGTATAGTCACTCGACTGGTTAATTGTCGTTGATCGGAGCATGTTGTAATATTGTCGACTTATTGTTTTTCGTGATGGAACATAACTTTGCCAGGACTTCGAAGCTGAAACTGGGTGAGTCGAGACAGGTCTCGACCCCATCAATTGTCCCGTGAAAGATGATGTTGCGATGAACTTGCTGCGATTGGAATCACACTTGGATGATGCTGTTGCCTGTCTGGCTCGACTGAAGGCTGTGATGACCCGAGTGGATGCCGAACTCTGGCCTCAGGCAAAACTTTCTCAAGACCTTGAGTCGTTGATGACCCGACTCAATCAGATTCCTAGCCGAGTGTAAGAGTGGAAGAAGTCATCCACCTGCTGTGGTGCTGACGTCGCCCTGTCGTTGGTTCGAGTGCACTGCAAGGAGGCTAGAGAAGACAAGCTGGCGGCCCTCAAGGTTGTGAATACAAAGAAGCACTCCTTCCAGACCTTCATGGACACCTTCCTTGAGGCAGCCACTCGTATTGCTGACAATATCGACCTCGACAGCTTCTGCGATCCAGCCAGCCCTTCTCTCGTCGAGTGATCGGAAAAACATTATGCTTCGCCTTTATTTGCCTCGGAATGCCGAGTGATTTTGTAATCATTAAAACTCCTTCGTGCCTGACGCCCGAGTACTTTAATCTGCATTTAGAAACCTTTGGATTTATCTGCCCTGGGCTTATCTTTAAATATGTTGTGTTTATCTTCTCTCAGATTGGTTTTTGTACTCCTGATGCAGCTTCTGAGGAAGAGGTCACAGTCGACCCGTTGGACGAGCCTTGAGCAGCATTGATCAGCTCATCAGCGAGGCACTCAGCAATAGTCTTGACATTCTTGAAAGCAATCCGCCTTGACATTAGTTGTTGAATGAGCCTTTGGCAGCATTGATCAGCTCATCAGCAAGGCACTCAACAATGGTCTTGACGCTCCTGAAAGCAGCTCGCCTCGGCGCCGGCTGTTGGATGAGCCTTTGGTAGTGCGCACAATCTCGTCCGTCTGCTTGATGGTGCAGCCCCGGGGGGAGGGGTCGTGGCCGACCTAAGGGGATTTCTCACCACTCGGTAGTATTCTTATACTTAGGCGAGTACTGGACTACAGCTAAGCCCCCGAGTGAGAGGATTGCTCGCCACTCGGTAGGATTTTTTATACTTAGGCAAGTACTTGGACTGCAGCTAAGCCCCCGAGTGAGAGGATTGCTTGCCACTCGGTAGGATTTTTTATACTTAGGAGAGTACTGGACTGCAGCTAAGCCCCTGAGAGAGAGGATTGCTCGCCACTCGGTAGGATTTTTTATACTTAGGCGAGTACTGGACTGCAGCCAAGCCCCCGAGTGAGAGGATTGCTCACCACTCGATAGGATTTTTTATACTTAGGTGAGCACTGGACTGGAGCTAAGCCCCCGAGTGAGAGGATTGCTCACCACTCGGTAGGATTTTTTATACTTAGGCGAGTATTGGACTGCAGCTAAGCCTCCGAGTGAGAGGATTGCTCACCACTCGGTAGGATTTTTTATACTTAGGCGAGTATGTGACTGCAGCTAAGCCTCCGAGTGAGAGGCTGGCTCATCACTCGGTAGGATTTTTTATACTTAGGCAAGTACTGAAGTGCAACTAAGCCCCCGGATGAGAGGATTGCTCTCACAATCTCGTCCTTCTTCTTGGCGGTGCAGCCCCTGGGGGGGGGGGTCGTGGCCGACCCATACCGTTTGGTAGGACCTTTTAAACTTAGGCGAGTACTGAACTGTAGCTAAGCCCCCGAGTGAGAGGATTGCTCACCACTCGGTAGGATTTTTTATACTTAGGCGAGTACTAGACTGTAGCTAAGCCCCCGAGTGAGAGGATTGCTCACCACTCGGTAGGATTTTTTATACTTAGGCGAGTACTGGACTGCAGCTAAGCCTCCGAGTGAGAGGCTGGCTCATCACTCGGTAGGATTTTTTATACTTAGGCGAGTACTGGACTGCAGCTAAGCCTCCGAGTGAAAGGCTGGCTCATCACTCAGTAGGATTTTTTATACTTAGGCGAGTATTGAACTGCAGCTAAGCCTGAGGGAGTCCTAGATTAGGGGGTGTCCGGACAGCCGGACTATGTACTTTGGACGGACTGTTGGACTATGAAGATACAAGATTGAAGATTCTGTCCCGTGACCGGATGGGACTCTCCTTTGCGTGGAAGGCAAGCTTGGAGATTCGGATGTTAGATCTCCTTCTTTGTAACCGACTCTGTGTAACCCTAGCCCCCTCCGGTGTCTATATAAACCGAAGGGTTTAGTCCGTAGGACAAGAACAATCATAATCATAGGCTAGCTTCTAGGGTTTAGCCTCTACGATCTCATGGTAGATAAATTCTTGTAATACTCATATCATCAAGATCAATCAAGTAGGAAGTAGGGTATTACCTCCATCGAGAGGGCCCGAACCTGGGTAAAACATCGTGTCCCCTGCCTCCTGTTACCATCAGCCTTAGAGGTACAGTTCGGGACCCCCTACCTGAGATCCGCCAGTTTTGATACCGACATTGGTGCTTCCATTGAGAGTTCCTCTGTGTCGTCACTGTAAGGCTTGATGGCTCCCTCAACCTTCAACAACGCAGTCCAGGGAGAGACTTTTCTCCCCGGACAGATCTTCGTATTCGGCGGCTTTGCACTGCGGGCCAACTCGCTTGCCCATCTAGAGCAGATCGATAGCTACGCCCCTAGCCATCAGGTCAGGTTCGGCAACTAGAATTACATGACCGATATTCGCGGAGACTTGATCTTCGACGGGTTCGGGCCCATATCAGGAGCGCCAAATAGTCACGACGAGCACGACTTAAATCCGCTGTCGGACAGTATTCGGGATATCGCCCCTGCAGCTGCTCCGGACCTAAATCCAGGGCAGATCGCGTCGTCTGAGGACGGGTGGATGGACCCCGCCATGGAGGCCGCATACTATTCGGTGGTAGAGCCGAATGCAGACTCCATCATTAAGGGAATATGCGTCACCGGACCCCCGAACCTGTGTCTGGATGAGGGTTCCGAACCCCGCGTGCCCGGGCCCATCGAGTCCGATTGGGCTCCAGTAATGGAGTTCACCGCCGCAGATATCTTTCAGCACTCCCCCTTTGGTGATGTGCTAAATTCATTAAGGTATCTCTCTCTGACAGGCGATTCCTGGCCGAACTAAATCCGGCTCGAGTGGGAAGCAGGCGACGAAGAAATTTGTTACCCACCCACCACCCACTTAATAGCCACTATCGATGATTTGACCGACGTGCTTGACTTCGACTCCGAAGACATCGACGGTATAGACGATGATGCGGGAGAAGAACAGGAACCACCGCCCACAGGGCGCTGGACAACCACCTCTTCGTATGATATATACATGGTGGACACCCCAAAGAAAACAATGGAAGAAACCAAAGCATGAGCGTCATCGGCGCCGCTCTAAGAAACAAAAGCATGGGCGTCATCAGCGCTGCTCTAAGCCCCGCCATAGCAATACCAGCATAGGAGAAGAAAAAACCCAGATGGTGCCGAAGAGGAATACAATCCTGATCAACCTACCTTTGAACAGGCCGAACAGGAACAAGGGCAGGTCAGCCCAGAGGAACAGGCGACAGACGGATACGTGGAGGATGACAACTATATGCCTCCCTCCAAAGACAAGGTGAGCCTCGACGACGATGAATTCGGCGTACCCGAAGATCCAATAGAGCAGGAGCACTTTAAGCGCCGGCTTATAGCCACTGCAAGAAGCCTGAAAAAGAAGCAGCAGCAGCTCCAAGCTGATCAAGATCTGCTCGCGGACAGATGGACCGAGGTCCTGGCGGCCGAGGAATACGGACTCGAGGCCCCCACCAAGGGTTACCCAAAGCACAAGTTGCTACCTCAACTAGAGGAGGAGGCCGTAGAGCCTACACTACCAGCACAAGACGAGGCTGACCGGCCACGTCGTGGCTGGGATAAAACGGCGTATCAGACCAAATACCAGCCCGCACCCCCACGCCAGTTCACCATGGCCTGGGGTAATATGCAGGACCTGCGAGACATATTGGAAAACAATGCATGACAACCAAGATCGATCTACAGATCACGGGGGCGCGCCACAGCGCATGACGATGACCGCCATGCCGGATACACCAATAATAAGTCCGGCCAGGCTGAACATAACCGACTAGACTTAGTCAGACTGCGTCGTGACATAGCCCAGCACAGAGGCGCCGCACACCCCCTCTACTTCACCGATGAAGTAATGGATCATGAATTCCTAGAAGGGTTTAAACCCGTCAACATCGAATCATACGATGGCACAACAGACCCCGCAGTATGGATCGAAGATTTCCTTCTCCACATTCACATGGCTCACGGTGATGATCTACATGCCATCAAGTATCTCCCCCTTAAGCTTAAAGGACCAGCCAGACATTGGCTGAATAGCCTGCCGGCGAACTCCTTCGGCAGTTGGGAAAATCTTGAGGACGCATTCCTTGACAACTTCCAAGGCACTTACATGTGACCACCGGATGCTGATGACTTAAGTCACATTACCCAACAGCCCAGAGAGTCAGCCAGGAAATTCTTGACTCGGTTCCTAACTAAAAAGAACCAAATTGTCGACTGTCCGGACGTCGAGGCCCTGGCGGCCTTCAAGCATAATATCCGCGACAAGTGGCTCGCCCGACACCTCGGCCAAGAAAAACCGAAGTCCATGGCGGCCCTCACGACACTCATGACCCGCTTTTGCACGGGCGAGGATAGCTGGCTGGCTCGCAGTAGCACCACGCCAAGAGACTCCGGCACTTCAGATGTGCGCGACAGTAATAGAAAGCCACAACACAATAGACATAAGCGTCGCAATAATGGTGACAACGCCGAAGATACGGCAGTCAATGCCGGATTCAACAACTCAAAATCCGGTCAGGGGAAAAGCCGTTCAAAAGAAAAAATCTGAGATCGTCCAGTCTAGACCGCATACTTGACCGCTCATGCCAGATTCACGGCACCCCCGACAAACCAACCAATCACACTAGCAGAGATTGCTGGGTGTTCAAACAGGCCGGCAAGTTGAATGCCGAAAACAAGGACAAGGGGCTGCAAAGCGATGATGACGAGGAGCCCCGGCGTTCGAACACTGGGGGATAGAAGAAATTCCCCCCAGGTGAAAACAGTAAACATGATCTATGCCACCCACATTCCCAAACAGGAATGGAAGCATGCACTTAGGGACGTCTATGCGATGGAGCCAGTCGCCCCAAAGTTCAACCCATGGTCATCCTGTCCGATCACCTTCGATCGTAGGGACCATCCTACCAGCATCCGTCACGGCGGCTCAGCCGCATTGGTCCTTGACCCAATCATCGATGGATTCCATCTCACGCGATTCCTTATGGACGGTGGCAGTAGCCTGAACCTGCTTTATCAGGACACAGTGTGCAAAATGGGCATCGATCCCTCACAGTTCAAACCCACCAAAACCACCTTAAAGTGTAATTCCAGGGGTAGAGGCCCGCTGTACGGGCTCAATAACACTGGAAGTGGTCTTCGGATCTCCGGATAACTTCCGAAGTGAGGAATTAATCTTCAATATCGTCCCTTTCCGTAGTGGCTATCATGCGCTACTTGGACGAACCGCGTTCGCTCGATTCAATGTGGTATGTCACTATGCATACCTTAAGCTCAAGATGCCAGGACCTCGCGGGGTTATAACAGTCAATGGAAACACAGACCGCTCCCTCCGTACGGAAGGGTACACTGCGGCCCTCATGGCAGAAGTACAAAGCAGCCTTCTTTGACAGACAGCCCATTCGGCAATGACAACCCTGAACACCGTCAAGCGAGTCCGGAGCACCCTGCAACAGGATCGTCAGGCATGCCAAGAGCTCGATTAGCAATTTGGCCTCCGCCCCAGCCCCATTCAGGCGGCATTTGTGCCATGCGTACACAACTATGCACTCAAAATACCATGGGCATAGGTGGAGGCGAGTCGACGATGCGGCCCACAGTGCGGTTCAGCCGCCATGAGGCCCGCATACCTTTCTTCTTTCTTTCTTTTAGGACCCTACTTTCGGGCAGCCCCTTCAGAGAACCGGACCATCGGACTCATCACAGGAGGGAAAACCAAGGAGCCAAGAGGCTTTGCACACAAGGGAATACCCAGGTGGGCTCTGTCAATGATCGTTATACTTGTTTTACATACCCGCATGCAGCCTGCCCTTGGACATGACATGTCAAATAGTCCTATTTGTTTCTGCTTAACGCATTAATTGTACACATACGCCTTGCCGTATTATACAAATAACAACGGGAAATAGTATACAACGTCAGCTTCTTATTACTATCTTCATATTTACCTTGAATATTTATTTAATATTGCATCCGTACACCTTGGTATGATGAGTTTGCCAGGGGCTTTTTATTGAGCCCCATAACATGGCAAGAAAAGTCCGAACACTTTCGACAGTGCGGCACCCCGAACTTATAGCATTATATGCATCAGCTCCGAATCATGTCTTGCGTCAGTATTGGGTTAGCCCGGCTCCCTTGTTTTGGTACCTTACGTTCCGTTATATCGGCTAAGGTAGTGCAGGGAGAACTACTGCGATTGTGTCCCGGTTCTTCCGGACGAGCACCTCAGTAGAGAAAGCCGAAAACTGACTGTCATGATGCGGCGAGAGCTGGTCGCTGTTCGAGAGGTACTAAATCCTTAAAGATTTTTTCCGCTTAAGGCGAGGAATCGGCCTTGTTCGATTTAGGCGTGTATAGCGCCCCAGTTCGGCCTTCCGAATACTAGGGGCTTCGCTGAAATTTAAAATTATAGACTTCTATGGCCAAGTGAGACTTATAAAGCCGCATAGTCCGATTGCCTTGTTCTCTACGCTAAACACATCCTTAAAGGACCAGAGACTTGGATAAAGAGTGTTTGGGTTTTCCACGAACACCCCAGTACTAGCTACACGGGGGCGGAAGCCGACGACTGGCCTACTTTCAGAATTTTATAAACGGCCGCACAGAAGGTAATATTTTAAATCAACAAAGCGTTATATAGCGCAAACAAACTCATTCTCATATTACAAGGACGACATGAGTACATTCACTCAAAGATCATGTTCTTGGTGCATTCGTCGGCCACAAGGTGAGCGCCTTTCATAACGCCATCATAATATTTTTCGGGGTAGCGATGCTCCTTACCCTCCGGGGGTCCATCCTTCACCAGCTTCTCAGCATCTAGTTTGGCCCACTGCATCTTCGCGCGGGCAAAGGCCCGACGGGCACCCTTAATGCAGACGGATTGCTTGATATAACCTCAAACCGTGGACAAGCATTTACCATCCGCTTTATAAGGCCAAAGTAGCTGTCGGGAAGAGGCTCACCAGGCCACATCCGGACTATCAAGCCCTTCATGGCCAGTTCGGCCGCCTTGTGGAGTTCGACCAATTGCTTCAGTTGGTCACTCAATGGCATCGGGTGTTCGGCTCCGGCATATTGGGACCAAAACAACTTCTCCATTGAGCTCCCTTATTCGGCGCGGTAGAACTCCGTGGCATCTGATATGCTGCGCGGCAGATCTACGAATGCCCCTGGAGAGCTCCGAATTTGGTTAAGTAAAAGAAAGGTCTCCTCCACATGCTTGCTCTGCATAATGAATGCCTTACCCGCCGCTATCTTCTTGGCTACCTGGATTTCCTGGAGGGCCTTTTGGGCTTCGGCCTTGGCATCTTTCGCGCTCTCGAGGCTTTGGCAAGCTCGGACGCTTGCGTCTGGAAGTCATGCTCCAAGGACTCGAACTTCTTGCTGAAGTCCTGGAGCTCTTGTTGTACCTCCCCCACCCGAGCATCTTGCTTTTCACGCTCGTGCGCTCTGTGGCCGCCTTGGCTTGAGCCTCGGACAACGCTTTCTTCAGGGCCGCCACTTCGGTTGTAACCCCTATTAAAAATCATGATGCTTTTTGTTAGCATCATCAATTTTTCTCCTCTACATGACACACCGACGGGGTATTACTCACCTTTGTTCTCCTCGAGCTCCCTCTTCATGAGGCCGAGCTCTTCTTCGGCCTGCCCCAGGTCCTGCCTGAGTCCGGTGCCTTAGCTATGTGTGCAGCGGCGGTCAGCAGTAATGCCTGCTTATTAACATAGACAAGTACTGCCAGACTCCTGCGGATTAATAATTGACCCTCCGTTTGGCTTTTCTTTCCGAACACCAAACAAAGTATCAGGGGCTACTATCTATCGGGTGATATTTTCTCACACTTTTCATTACTTACCTCAAAGCATGTTAGGAGGCTAGTGCAGGCTTCAGTCAATCCGCTTTTGGCAGACTGGACCTTCTCAATCACCGTACTCATAAGAGTACGATGCTCTTCGTCAATGGAAGTGCCGCGAAGTGCTTCCAGCAAATTATCCGATGCCTCCGGCTGGGCGGAGGTCATCGGCACGGCCGGTTCACCCTCCTTAGCGAGGGGCTGCCCACTTGAATACGGAACCTGTGGAGGCTCCGATACAATAACCGGCGGGGAGCCAGACTTGCCGTGGCTCCCATCCGCATAATCCATGGGGATCTTAACCCCCATGTGCCCAGTGTCTGGGATTTTGCCTTGGGGCGTCTCCAGAACCGTCGCCCCCTGCTCTGGTATCCTTTGGGACAACACCTCGGTGTCGTCCGCAGGTCGTGGGGAGGTGGCCGTTGGGAGTGAATCCATGTCTGACTCACTCAAGGACCCATCCGATGAGGATACCCCGAGATTAGACCCGGCCGGACTGCATACACGTGTTTGGCATTATTAGAAACTATGAAGTTAAAGTTGCACGAAAGGTATTACAGAGTGCGGATACTTACGACCTCGCCCGGGGCTTGCCCCTGGGCAGCCACTCCTCCTCGCTGTAGGCGGCCATGGTGGAGTGATCCGGAAGGGATACCTTTCCCTTCTTCGGCGTCCTAGCCTCCCCCTGTGGGGCGGCTTTCCTTTTCTTCTCCTCCCCAGTGCAGGGAGGGGGCATTTCTTCACGTTTCTCCCTGTCTCCATGGGAGGAAACTGCCTCGGCGTCCTCGGACGATGAGTCTATCACGACCCTACGCCGGAGACCTTTCTTGGTCACTGCGGCCGCTTTCTTGGACCTTTCGGCCTCCCCGGTTGGGGCGGTCTTCCTCTTCTTCTCCTCCCCTTCATGGGAGGAGTGCGCCTTATCGTCTTCGGGCGAGGCGTCCGGTGCAACCTCGCGCTGGAGACCCTTCCTGGTCCCTGTGACCTTCTTTTTGGCCTTCTTCTCCGGCACCTTGTAAGGCGCGGGAGCCAGCATCTCCGTCAGGAGTGTGGTCGCTGGATCTTCAGGTAGCGGAGCCGGACAGTCGATCCGCTCCGCCAACTCCAGGTAACCCTGTTTTGTTAGTATGATGACTTAAAGTCCTCCCATGAACACATTGGGAAAGATACATCTTGTGATACTCAGAGGACTTACTGGGTTGGCAAGGCGCTTTGCGCTGAGTCCGCGGTCCTCAGAAGTAGGGGGAGGAACTTCGCCGGTCTTGAACAACACCTTCCAGATGTACTTATGCGTCATGTCAAAGAGCTCATGCAGCATCTGGTGTTCGGCCAGATCGAACTCCCACATATTGAATGCTCATCTTTGACACGGGAGGATCTGGCGGACGAGCATGACCTGGACCACCTTGACAAGCGTGAACTTCTTGTCCCTCACACTTTTGATGCAGGTCTTGAGTCCAGTCAGCTCCACAGGTTCGCCCCAGGCTAGGCCCTTCTTTTCCCAAAAGGTGAGCCGCGTGGGGATTCCGGATCAGAATTTGGGGGCCGCCACCCAATTGGTGTCGCTGGCTCGGTGATGTAGAACCACCCTGATTGCCACCCTTTCACGGTCTCCATGAAGGAGCCATCAAGCCATGTAACGTTGGGCATTCTGCCCACCATGGCGCCTCCGCACTCCGCCTGCTGGCCGCTCACGATCTTCGGCTTCACATAGAAGATTTGCAGCCATAGGCCAAAGTGGGGCCTGATGCGGAGGAAGGCCTCGCACACGATGATAAACGCTGAGATGTTGAGGACGAAATTTGGTGCTAGATCATGGACATCTTCCCCATAGTAAAACATTAGCCCGCGAACGAACGGGTGAAGTGGCGGACGAAATGAGAGAGGAACACTACTCTCTCCCGAGACTTTGGAGTGGGGGTGATATGTCCCTCCGCTGGCAGCCTGCGCACGATGTTTGCGGCCAGGTATCCGGCCGTCCAAAGCTTGGTAATGTCCTCTGCCGTGATGGAGGAGGCCATCCACTTGCCTCCCGCTCCGGACATGCTGCGAATGGTCCTACGGAGAAGGTGAGAACTTGGGCGCTGGGGCTCGAGAGTGAGAGAATGGATGAGCAAAGGAGGAAGAAGGCATGGGTAGGAATGGGGGATCCTTGTCCCTTTATAGAAGCAGTGAAACTGTGCGCCTCCCCACTTTCCTGTTAAAATCGCTTATTTTCCAAGCGCCACGTTAAATAACATGGTTGGGTTACCCGTACCCTTATTAATGATAATCCCGTGACAAGGGGCCACGATTTCTGCTTCGACAAGACGTGCCAAGGAAACCGCCTCGCAATATGTGCGGTGGCCAGCTGTGAGAAAACGGCTCGAATGATAACTCGGCCATGGTGTGATGTCACGATGTCAGCAGATTTGATTTGTGAAATATTTATCTCTCTACGGTGGTATGTGAAATTTGTCTTGCATCGCCGGACACGATCCTTGTGTTCGGAATTTATCTTAAAGTATTCGGAGATGGAACCCGCATTGCAATGCCGAAGACAATCTGCGCGCCGGACTCATCATCATTGAAGCCTGGTTCAGGGGCTACTGAGGGAGTCCTGGATTAGGGGGTGTCCGGACAGCCGGACTATGTACTTTGGCCGGACTGTTGGACTATGAAGATACAAGATTGAAGACTTCGTCCCGTGTCCGGATGGGACTCTCCTTTGCATGGAAGGCAAGCTTGGCGATCCGGATGTTAGATCTCCTTCTCTGTAACCGACTCTGTGTAACCCTAGCCCCCTCCGGTGTCTATATAAACCGAAGGGTTTAGTCCATAGGACAAGAACAATCATAATCATAGGCTAGCTTCTAGGGTTTAGCCTCTACGATCTTGTGGTAGATCAACTCTTGTAATACTCATATCATCAAGATCAATCAAGCAGGAAGTAGGGTATTACCTCCATCGAGAGGGCCCGAACCTGGGTAAAACATTGTGTCTCCTGCCTCCTATTACCATCAGCCTTAGACGCACAGTTCGGGACCCCCTACCTGAGATCCGCCGGTTTTGACACCGACAAAGCCCCCGAGTGAGAGGCTGGCTCACCACTCGGTAGGATTTTTAATACTTAGGCGAAACAAATTTGCAGCTAAGCCTTCGAGTGGGGAGTTGGCTCACTACTCGATAGGATTTTTTTCTTCAACTTAGTCGAAATGGATTCACAGCTAAGGCACATGAACAACAATCGTTGAGAAAACTGTAAAATCATGTCTTTTGATAATCAAACTAAAAGGTACTTCTTATTACATTTCAATAGTCTAAGTACTTTAAGAGTAAATGGGGCGCAACAGTTCCGCATTCCAGGCGCGTGGCTCATCTTTATTGTGTTCGACGTTGAAAAGACGATATGCTCCGTTGTGGAGCACTTTGGTGACAACGAAAGGGCCTTCCCAAGCAGGAGCGAGCTTATGTGGTTTCTGCTGGTCCACTCGAAGAACCAAGTCTCCTTCCTGAAATGCCAACCCCTTATGTTTATGGCATGGAATCGACGCAGGTCTTGTTGATAAATGGTCAACCTGATCAGGCCATCTCTCTTTCTTCCACTAGGAGATGGACCGTGTCTTGCCGAGCATGTTCTGCTTCGTCTTCTGAGAAGAGCTCGACTCGAGGTGCATTGTGGAGCAGGTCACTCGGGAGTACGGCTTCAGCTCCGTAGACTAGGAAGAATGGAGTTCGCCCAGTCGACCGATTAGGAGTTGTCCTCAATCCCCAAAGTACTGATGGAAGTTCATCAACCCTGGCTCCTACTGCATGCTTGAGGTCATGCATCAACCGGGGTTTCAGTCCTTTGAGAACTAATCCATTCGCTCTTTCAGCCCGTCCATTCGACTGAGGATGGGCGACTGAAGCGTAATCAACCCTCGTACCTTGGGAGGCACAAAAGGCTCTGAATTCGCCAGAGTCAAAGTTCGACTCATTATCTGTGATGATGCTATGTGGAACACCATATCTGAATATCAATTCTCTAATGAAACTTATGGCTGTACTTTCTTCAAGGTTTTTAATGGGCTTGGCCTCGATCCATTTGGTAAACTTGTCGACCGCCACCAGTACATGGGTAAATCCACTCCTACAAGTCCTCAGAGGTCCGACCATGTCCAATCCCCAGACAGCGAAAGGCCAGACGAGTGGAATAGTCATTAGAGCTGATGCAGGCTTATGGGACATGTTTGAGTAAAACTGACAGCCTTCACATTTGTCTACTATTTCCTTTGCCATCTCGTTGGTATGCTTTGGCCATGATGGTCCGAGAGGATGCATGGTGACCACAGGTCCCCGAGTGAATATCATTGAGGATCATTCGGCCGTCTTCCGGCGTGATGCATTTCTGGCAGACCCCAGTTACATTTTCCCTGAACAACTGACCTTTTATCACGGTAAAGGCTTTAGATCGTCGGACGATCTGTCGAGCCTCTTCTTCATCCTCTGGAAGTTCTTTCCTAAGAATGTATGCAATGTAGGGCACTGTCCAGTCAGGAGTGATGACCAAAACCTCCATGACTAAGTCAACCACGGCTGGGATTTCGACTTCAGTCGGATCTGTGGTGCTCTTAGGCTGTGAGGGCTCTTTAGTGAAAGGATCTTCCTGAACTGAAGGTGAATGAATGTGCTCCAAAAACACATTACTGGGAATGGCTTCCCTCTTAGACCCTATCTTTGCCAATTCATCTGTAGCTTGATTTTTCAGTCGGGGTATATGGTGAAGCTCCAACCCTTCAAACTTCTTTTCCAGCTTTCTTACCACATTGCAATAACCTGTCATGGCTGGGCTCCTGAAATCCCACTTTTTCATTACCTGATTAACCACCAAATCCGAGTCGCCGTAGACCATAAGGCAACGGACGCTGAGTGAAATGGCCATACGCACCATATAAAATTGCTTCATATTCAGCTTCGTTATTGGAAGAATCAAAATGAATCTGGAGAACATAGCTGAGCTTATCTCCATGGGGGGATACCAGCACTACCCCAGCACCTGCACCATTCAGCATCTTGGAGCCATCGAAGAACATAGTCCAATGCTCCGAGTGAACTTGAGTCGGCAATTGCTGCTCGATCCACTCGGTAAGAAAATCTGCGATTACTTGGGACTTGATAGCTTTCTTTGCCTCAAACTTGATATCCAATGGAAGGAGTTCAATCACCCATTTTTCCACTCGACTAGTTGCATCTCTGTTGTTCAGAATTTCAGATAATGGTGCGTCGCTGACGACTGTAATGGAGTGATCAAAGAAATAATGTCCAACCTTCTTCATGGTCATGTAGATCCCATAGACAAGCTTCTGATAATGTGGATATCGTTGCTTGGATGGAGTCAAAACTTCAGAGAGATAATATACTAGGCGCTGAACCTTGTAAGCCTTTCCTTCTTCTTCTCGCTCGACCATGAGTACTGTACTGACAACTTGTCTAGTGGATGCAATATAAAGCAGTAAAGGCTCTTTGCTGATTGGCGCAGCAAGCACCGGCTGGGTGGAAAGCAGAGTTTTGAGCTCTGCAAACGCTGCATCAGCTTCCTCAGTCCACTCGAACTTATCAAATTTCTTCATCAATCGGTAAAGAGGTAAGGCCTTTTCACCAAGACGAAAAATGAATCGACTCAAGGTGGCCAAACAATCAGTCAGCTTCTGAACGTCATGCACATGCACAGGGCGTTTCATTCGGAGGATGGTATCAACTTTTTCTGGATTGGCGTCAATCCCTCGTTCGGAAACGAGAAAACCGAGTAACTTTCCACCTGGAACTCCGAATGTGCACTTTGACGGATTAAGCTTGATATCATACCTTCTTAGGTTGGCAAGGGTTTCTGCGAGGTCAGTCAGTAGGTCGGAACCTTTGCGAGACCTGACCACAATGTCATCCATGTATGCTTTCCACATTCCGACTAATTTGAGTGAGCAGACACTTCTGAATCATTCTCATGAATGTGGCTCCTGCATTTTAAGACCAAATGGCATGGTGACATAGCAAAAGCACCCGAACGGGGTGATGAAGGCTGTTTTTATTTCACTGGGACCAAACAGTCGGATCTGATGATACCTGGAATATGCATCTAAAAAAGACAAGCGCTCACACCCTGCCGTCGAGTCAACAATCTGATCGATGCGGGGGAGAAGGAAATGATATTTCGGGCAGGCCCGATTGATATGCTTGAAATCAATGCACATACAAAGTGAATCGTCCTTCTTAGGGACCATGACTACATTGGCAAGCCCCTCGGAGTGGTAGATCTCACGGATGAACTCTGCTGCTAGGATCCGAGCCACTTCCTCGCCAATTGCCTTCTCTTCTATACGGCGGACCACTGAAGATGCTCTTTGACGGGTTTTATCTTGGGGTCGACACGCAAACGGTGCTCAGCCAGTCCCCTGGGTACACCCGGCATGTCAGAAGGTTTCCATGCAAAGATGTCCCAGTTCTCACGGAGGAACTAGAGGAGCACTTCTTCCTATTTGCTGTCGAGTCTCATTGATATATGAGTCGATGCAGCATTGCGATTGGTCGGGTGAATATGAATCGGCTTCGTTTCACCAGGACTGAAATGCAGAATCTATGGCAGGCTTCTTAGCTTACAGCAAATCACTCGGATCTGCCTTCTTTTGATATTCTTGAAATTCAACTGCTGCCATTTGTGCATCAGCAATTTTGGAACCTTTCTGGAAGCACTCCTCCGCCTTCTGCCAATTGCCAGTAACTGTGATCACGCCTCTGGGACCCGGCATCTTCAACTTGAGGTACACGTAACATGGTCGAGCCATAAAACGTGCGTAGGCAGGCCTGCCCAAAATGGCATGATAAGCACTCTGGAAATCCACAACTTCAAATGTCAATTTTTCCATACGGAAATTCTTGTAATCACCGAAAACCACGTCAAGGGCGATTTGGCCGAGTGATTCGGCCTTCTTTCCAGGGATAACGCCATGGAAACTCATGTTGCTCTCGCTAAGTTGCCGTAGACCATAAGGCAACGGACGCCTAGTGAAATGGCCATACGCACCGTATAAAAGTGCTTCATATTCAGCTTCGTTATTGGAAGAATCAAAATGAATCTGGAGAACATAGCTGAGCTTATCTCCATGGGGGGATACTAGCACTACCCCAGCACCTGCACCATTCAGCATCTTGGAGCCATCGAAGAACATAGTCCAATGCTCCGAGTGAACTTGAGTCGGCAATTGCTGCTCGATCCACTCGGCAAGAAAATCTGCGATTACTTGGGACTTGATAGCTTTCTTTGCCTCAAACTTGATATCCAATGGAAGGAGTTCAATCACCCATTTTCCCACTCGACTAGTTGCATCTCTGTTGTTCAGAATTTCAGATAATGGTGCGTCGCTGACGACTGTAATGGAGTGATCAGAGAAATAATGTGGAACCTTCTTCATGGTCATGTAGATCCCATGGACAAGCTTGTGATAATGTGGATATCGTTGCTTGGATGGAGTCAAAACTTCAGAGAGATAATATACTAGGCGCTGAACCTTGTAAGCCTTTCCTTCTTCTTCTCGCTCGACCATGAGTACTGTACTGACAACTTGTCTAGTGGATGCAATATAAAGCAGTAAAGGCTCTTTGCTGATTGGCGCAGCAAGCACCGGCTGGGTGGAAAGCAGAGTTTTGAGCTATGCAAACGCTGCATCAGCTTCCTCAGTCCACTTGAACTTATCAAATTTCTTCATCAATCGGTAAAGAGGTAAGGCCTTTTCACCAAGACAAAAAATGAATCGACTCAAGGCGGCCAAACAATCAGTCAGCTTCTGAGCGTCATGCACATGCACAGGGCGTTTCATTCGGAGGATGGTATCAACTTTTTCTAGATTGGCTTCAGTCCCTCATTCGGAAACGAGAAAACCGAGTAACTTTCCACCTGGAACTCCGAATGTGCACTTTGACGGATTAAGCTTGATATCATACCTTCTTAGGTTGGCAAGGGTTTCTGCAAGGTCAGTCAGTAGGTCGGAACCTTTGCGAGACCTGACCACAATGTCATCCATGTATGCTTCGACATTCCGACTGATTTGAGTGAGCAGGCACTTCTGAATCATTCTCATGAATGTGGCTCCTGCATTTTTAAGACCAAATGGCATGGTGACATAGCAAAAGCACCCGAACGGGGTGATGAAGGCTGTTTTTATTTCATTGGGACCAAACAGTCGGATCTGATGATACCTGGAATATGCATCTAAAAAAGACAAGCGCTCACACCCTGCCGTCGAGTCAACAATCTGATCGATGCGGGGGAAAAGGAAATGATATTTCGGGCAGGCCCGATTGATATGCTTGAAATCAATGCACATACAAAGTGAATCGTCCTTCTTAGGGACCATGACTACATTGGCAAGCCCCTCGGAGTGGTAGATCTCACGGATGAACTCTGCTGCTAGGAGCCGAGCCACTTCCTCGCCAATTGCCTTCTCTTCTATACGGCGGACCATTGAAGATGCTCTTTGACGGGTTTTATCTTGGGGTCGACACGCAAACGGTGCTCAGCCAGTCCCCTGGGTACACCCGGCATGTCAGAATGTTTCCATGCAAAGATGTCCCAGTTCTCACGGAGGAACTAGAGGAGCGCTTCTTCCTATTTGCTGTCGAGTCTCGTTGATATATGAGTCGATGCGGCATTGGGATTGGTCGGGTGAATATGAATCGGCTTCGTTTCACCAGGACTGAAATGCAGAATCTATGGCAGGCTTCTTAGCTTACAGCAAATCACTCGGATCTGCCTTCTTTTGATATTCTTGAAATTCAACTGCTGCCATTTGTGCATCAGCAATTTTGGAACCTTTCTGGAAGCACTCCTCCGCCTTCTGCCAATTGCCAGTAACTGTGATCACGCCTCTGGGACCCGGCATCTTCAACTTGAGGTACACGTAACATGGTCGAGCCATAAAACGTGCGTAGGCAGGCCTGCCCAAAATGGCATGATAAGCACTCTGGAAATCTACAACTTCAAATGTCAATTTTTCCTTACGGAAATTCTTGTAATCACCAAAAACCACGTCAAGGGCGATTTGGCCGAGTGATTCGACCTTCTTTCCAGGGATAACGCCATGGAAACTCATGTTGCTCTCGCTAAGTTTGGACATCGGAATGCCCATCCCCTTCAGAGTTTGAGCATAAAGGATGTTCAGGCCGCTTCCACCATCCATTAGCACTTTGGTCAGTCTAGTGCCTTCGACCACTGGGTAGACCACCAATGCTGGCCTTCCAGGGGTGGCTATGCGAGCAGGGTGATCGGACTGGTCAAACGAGATGGCTGTCTAAGACCATTTCAAGTATGTGGTCATCGTCACTGGAGCGACCATATTCACTTCTCTGCTGATAACCTTCAACCCACTCTTGCTCTCACCATCAGCAAAAATCATGAGGGTGGAATTCAATTTGGGATAACAGTCGTCTTCCTCTTCATCCTCATCTTTGTCCGACTCTTTCTCCGTCTCACCGGGCTGTTTTTCTCGGAACTGCTGGATTAGGAGTTGACATTGTCGAGTGGTATGCTTAGGGTAAATCAGATTTCCCTCTTCGTCCTTCTTTGTGTGGATGTGACACGATAAATACAACACATCATTTCCTGCTTGATCATTCACTTTCTTAGGGGGCCAGGGCCCTTTAGGTTTTCCCTTAAACTTTCCTTGAGTCACTGCTGTGATCTCACCTGGTGCTGCGGGCTTGGCCTTATGCTTCTATTTCCGATTGGAATTACCTCCACCGACCTCTTGGCCGACTGGTTTACTCTTTCCGCTACAGAGTCGATCCTCTTCTTCTCCGTTAGCGTACCGGGTGGCTATTTCCATCATCCGAGTCAGAGTCATATCTCCAGTCCGACCGAACTTCAGGACCAACTCTCGGTATTTGACGCCTTCCTTGAAGGCACACACTGCTTGATGCTCTGATACATCTCCAATGGTGTGATGCAAGGTGGTCCACCTCTGAATGAAATCCCTTAAAGTCTCACTCGGTTTCTGCACACAATTCTGCAACTCTGTCAACCCCTCTGGCCGCTTGCAAGTGCCCTCAAAGGTTCTGACAAACACTCGAGCAAGCTCTTCCCAACTATATATACTGTCTGGAGCTAACTGAGTCAACCACGCTCGGGCCGACCCTTCCAACATCAGAGGAAGATGTTTCATTGCTACTTCATCATTTCCACCGCCAATCTGCACAGCCACTTGGTAATCCTCAAGCCAAGTTTCAGGCTTGGACTCTCCAGTTAACTTACTAACTCCGGTTGCCAACCTGAAGTTGGGAGGAATCACCGCTTCCCTGATGGCTCTGCTGAAACACTCTGGACCGGAAACATGCACTCTGCTGCCACTCGGACAATCTCTGCCGGGGTCTTCTCTATGCGCTCTATTTCGATCGACTAGACCCTAAATGAGGATAGATCTCACATCGAATCCCGGCCCTCTTGGGTCGACTGGTGCTCTGCGCTTGCCATTGTGACGACGTCTATCATCGTTCTGCTGAGGCACATATGATGCACTCCTCGGAGGAGGTGTGGGCACTTGACGACGATTGTCACGGTCGAGCCGATGATCATACTGTCCACGGACCTCACGCCACAGGGGCGATCTTGGACTATGGGCCGACTGAACTATATCCACTACTACGGATCTGTTGTGAATCCTATTCCGCGATAGAGACACTGTGGTGTTTTGCTCTCCTGCTGCCCGGAGCAAGGCTCGGATCTACATCAAATCTCTGCCGGCCTCTGACTGGGAAGGTTGAATTGACTCTACTATGAGGGCTGCAGCTGCAAGATTTTGGATCCGAGTGCGGTATACTTTAGGTGGAGGCGGGAAAACCTGTCGTCGACTAGATTCAGGGACCCTCTCCCGAGCACACTCGTCGATAGAGCGCTGAAGGTTCTCCAGTCGAGTGTACTCAACCAAATTAGCAAGGCGCACCTCTTCCGAGGCCCGAGACTCGGGGGTTCTCCAACGATGGGCGTGTGGAGTGCATCCATGTTGCGGCGACGAAGTTCTTCTCTCTGCTGCGAAGAAAGGGGCTCAGGATGGTATTCGTCATGGATGCGCGACAGATCGCCACCACCATCCTCGCCGTCTTCACGCCGGAAACAAGGTGGACCATGCGGTCCATCAACCATCAAGACTTCAGCCACAGGGTCGCTGCTATCACACTTGGATGCGGTCCCCGCGGAGCCAGTCGACAGATCGAACAGGCCGTGGAGAGTTTCGTCGGGCTCGATCGCCCCGACTTGATGGGTGGCCGAATGTCGAGCCACCGTGTGTTTCACCCACCGCTTAAGCCGCGACTAACCGGATCTCTTGTGGCGGCGAACAACGGGGAGGGAAAACACCATCGGAGCCGACAGATAATGAGTCGACGGCTGCCAGAGAAGGATGCCGCGAACGCATGCGTGAAAGTGCGTCGCCCCTTGGACGGGGAGCGCCTCAACGTCAAGGGGAGCTTCCTGAAGCCAAGCAGAGTCGTCGACAATGAAACGCGCTGAGACGGATCTTGCAGCCCTCAGCCAATCCGCCGCCGAAAACCATGATGATGACGATCGGAATTTTTTTGCAACTTCACCAACAAGTTGCTAAGACACCGGCCCCATGGTGGGCGCAACTGTCGTGGTTCTAAGACTGACAGTAGAAAGGGGGGTAGGTATGGAGAGGCAAGATCTTAGCTATGGTGAAGGTGTACACACGAGTTTACGAGTTCAAGCCCTTCTCGGAGGAAGTAATAGCCCTACGTCTCGGTGCCCGGAGGTGGTCAACTAGATTATATGTGTGTGATGTTACACGGGGTGCGAACCCTTGTGCTAGAGGAGGGGGGTGGCTTATATAGAGTGCGCCAGGACCCCAGCCATCCTCCGTTACAGAGGGTTGAATGTACATAAAGTAGGGGCGTTATAGGTAACGCCAGCCTTAAGTGCTATTAATGACCTTAAAGACTACGAAGAAACGCCTGCCTGTTACAATGCCGAGTGACTCCTGATCTTCGGTGGACCGAGTGATTCCTTGAGTGGTCGAGTGACAATAGGTAGGAGGGACTCCCGAGTGACATGATTGGTCGAGTGGATTGCACTCGACATCTTTGACTGGGGGTCTCTTGCTACCTCTTGGACTTCTTATCTTCTAGGGTAGGGACCTTGGGTAGGACATATAGGTTAGGCCTATGACCCTACCCCAGGTCCGTATCCTCATTAGTGGTAGCTTCTCCTTCGTTCCCGTGTGCTAGACACAATTTGGTGTAATGCACTCGGGAACGAAAGGAGGAGCTACCATCACCGATGGTCGCAAATGTCAGAAAGGAATCAGTGAGGGAGAGTCTCCAACCATATATATATATATATATATATATATATATATATATATATATATATATATATATATATGAGAGGACGAAGAATACCGACTATTGTCGTGGCAGTAGCTTCTCCTTCATTCCCGTCTGCTAGACAATTTGGTGTAATGCACTCGGGAATGAAAGGAGGAGCTACCATCACCGACGGCCGAATATGTACACCACGTGAGCTGAGAGTTTTCAAGAAAAGGCTCGACAGACCGATAGTCAACCCATGATGAATAATAATGATCTAATTTAGGTTTTTTAGTACATATATGTAATTGTACAAGTTTAGTATTTGAATTATGAACATAGGAAATGTCGTACTCGGATGACGAAAACTGCCCGGGGGAGTGCGACTGGTGCCACGACGACCGAGGTATGTGCGACAGGTTCCTTGAGCTGGACGAAGATCGACGCTTCAGCATTAAGCTCGAGGAGACCTTCGATGTTGAAATGGTACGCAATGACGACAAGAGTTTTTTTCGTAATTAAGCACGACTTCAACTATTTCAACGTGTAGTTTTCATCTTTTCCAATTCGACTAGCTTATCCAATGCTATGCAAGACGCTATGTCTTGGAGAGGATGGGTTTTGAAGACCATGAAAGTATGGAAACAAAGAAAATTCACCTAAGGACCCATCATGGTGTGGATTTTGAAGTAAAGCTGTACAATTCTGAGAGTGTAACCCATTTTGGTTGCAAAAATTGGGAAGCACTTTGCAAGATGTATGGTTTTGATGAGGGTATGCTTGTCACCATGGATCTTGGTGATCCTAAAATCGAGCAAGACAATATGGACATTTGGGTCCTTGTTGATACGCTTCCAATTCTTCCCCTATGTGAGCTTCTCAAACATAGTTATTAAGTAATTTATATTTTTTATTTCAAAATAGTTGACAGCTTATTTCCATTGACAGCTTATTTTCATTCTTCAAAGAATGTGCGGAAGATGGTAGACAAAACCCACTACACCGATGTCTCCGAATTAACTTATCAGGAGAAAAATCATCTGATCGCATTTTGTACCGATCTTGAGAATTACAATATCTACACTCGAACTCCTCAACATTATGGTCAATACGTGCCACTAGTGCACGTGTTGAACTACGGTAACTACCATGGAGATACCCTGGTAAGCTTTTTTACTATTACGACATCCGTGCATCTTTTGCATACTTCTAAAACTAGTACATCATTGCTAACTACGAAGTTATTACTATGTTTTTCAACAGATAATCCCGAATGATTGTGTGCCTCATCTGATGTATCAGCACGGTCGCCTCGATGTTTTGAACATACAACAAGGTCATCCTACGAATATCAACTGTCCATACCGGATTTCTAAAAGAAGTGGATACATGACAATCAAAGAATGGAAAAAATGTATGGACAATCATAAGGAGGTTCTTGGAAGCTAAAGGAAGCGAAGCGCAAGAATTGGAGACAGGATGATCTCCATTCTCCATAATGGAGAATCAGGGTCTATATTGTCTTATGCTATTTTACCTTAAGGGTATTTAGGTCCTACCTAATATTGATGATCATGTCCTAAGAACAATTAAGTAGGGTTGGTTTGATGACTATGAGGATGATGATCGTATGACTTGTTATTAATAACGAGTAGAAGTTGTATGATGATGCATGATTAGTAGGACTTGTTATTATATATGATGATGCATGATGCAAGCATGAAGAGTTATTATATATCAGCGGGTGAAATGAACATAGTAGTAGCGTTGGTAAACCAAGCACAGAGATATAAGAGAGGACACTTCTCTCTATTAGCTAGCTAATAACAACCTAAATTAACCCCCAAAACCCCTAAACCAGCCCCTTTCAAAAAAACCTCAGCTCCAGCCAGCTGGTGACGCGTGGATGCCTTTTAGTCCCGTTTTATGTCACCAACCGGGACCAAAGGTCCCCCTGCCTAGGCTGGCCGCAGCGGCCACATGGAGGCCCATCTGTCTCGGTTCGTGTAAGACCCGGGACTAAAGGCCAAGGGCATTAGTAATGACCTTTTAGTCCCGGTTCCTAAACCGGGATAGAAGGCCCTTACAAACCGGGACAAATGGCCCTTTTTCTACTAGTGTCTTCTGATTTGTCTAGTAAGTTATTATATCATGGTGAACACTATGCGAGTTGTACAACTTAAGGGCCCAGGCAACACCATCTAAAGACCTACACAGGTAACACACATTGTTTAGAGAATTCGTGACCTCTGACGTGGCATGTAGAGACATTTATGAGGACCGAAGAAAATATGATATAACGGTGATCCACCAAACTTAATGCATGGTTCCTGTTTAAGTACCTTAATTTTGGAGATGACCACACTGTGGCAATGTCAAAGTATGACCATAGTGTGGAATAGAATCCCGAGAGGAGGAACTCCATAACTTTAGGGCGATCCGCCTACAGATCAAGTAAATAATATATTAAACTCAAAATACAAGGTAACTGGGATTACCACTGAACTGGCACACTTGAGGTATACCATGATGCAAAGTTTCTCCATGCATAATCTCTCTACTGCAGGAACACATTTATATTTTCAGTCTTTACTTTATGCTCTTTACTTCCAACTCAGTATTGTTATTGTTGCAACCAACTCGTCATATTTACTACTTTGATTTATTTGACTCTTCGAACACTAATAGCTTCTGCCGAATCACAAGCAATTACTTCACATAAGAATTGTGACAACTTGTGTGCGATAGAAACATTGCTCATAAATACTCTCCTCCGTTCTTTGTTGGGACGATAACTATTTGGATACTTACACGAAAGTGCTACACCACCCTATGTGGCTTGCAAGTCATCATGAACGATTGAGAAAATTGACATGGAAACCAGCCTAGCTTGAAGATTAGTGCTCGTCATCAGATAACTATTGAGGCATCCGTGCCGGAAGTCCAAAAATCTGATGTCAGATTTTTAACCATTTTGTCTTTTTGCACTCAGGTGTCATTGATACTCGTACTCCTTGGCATGTTCCCGTGATATATTAGTCAGTGCGCCATTGGGATCGGTCGGGTGAATATGAATCGGCTTCGTTTCACCAGACGACTGAAATGCAGAATCTGTGGCAGGCTTCTTAGATCGGAGCAAATCACTCAGATCTGCCTTCTTTTGATATTCTTGAAGTTCAACTGCTGCCATTTGCGCATCAGCAATTTTGGAACCTTTCTGGAAGCACTCCTCCGCCTTCTGCCAATTGCTAGTAACTGTGATCACGCCTCTGTGGCCAGTCATCTTCAACTTGAGGTACACATAACATGGTCGAGCCATAAAACGTGCGTAGGCAGGCCTGCCCAGAATGGCATGATAAGCACTCTGGAAATCCACAACTTCAAATGTCAATTTTTCCTTATGGAAATTCTTGTAATCACCGAAAACCACGTCAAGGGTGATTTGGCCGAGTGATTCGGCATTCTTTCCAGGGATAACGCCATAAAAACTCATGGTGCTCTCGCTAAGTTTGGACATCGGAATGCCCATCCCCTTTAGAGTTTCAGCATAAAGGATGTTCAAGCCGCTTCCACCATCCATTAACACTTTGGTCAGTCTAGTGCCTTCGACCACTGGATCGACCACCAACGCTTGCCTCCCAGGGGTGGCTATGCGAGCAGGGTGATCGGACTGGTCGAACGTGATGGCTTTCTGGGACCATTTCAGGTATGTGGTCGTTGTCGCCGGAGCGACCATATTCACTTCTCTGTTGATAACCTTCAACCAACTCTTGCTCTCAACATCAGCAAAAATCATGAGGGTGGAATTGACTTTGGGATAACCGTCGTCTTCCTATTCGTCCTCGTCTTTGTCCGACTCTTTCTCCTTCTCACCGGGCTGTTTTTCTGGGAACTGCTGGATCAGGAGTCGACATTGTCGAGTGGTACGCTTAGGGTAAATCAGATTTCCCTCTTCGTCCTTCTTTGTGTGGATGTGACACGGTAAATCCAACACATCATTTCCTGTTTGATCATTCACTTTATTAGGGGGCCAGGGTCCTTTAGGTTTTCCCCTAAACTTTCCTTGAGCCACTGCTGCGATCTCACCGGGTGCTGCGGGCTCGGCCTTACGCTTCTGTTTCCGATTGGAATTAGCTCCACCGGCCTCTTGGCCGACTGGTTTACTCTTTCCGCTATGGAGTCGATCTTCTTCTTCTCCGTTAGCGTATCGGGTGGCTATTTCCATCATCCGAGTCAGAGTCATATCTCCAGTCCGACCGAACTTAAGGACCAACTCTCGGTATTTGATGCCTTCCTTGAAGGCACACACTGCTTGATGCTCCGATACATTTTCAACAGTGTGATGCAAAGTGGTCCACCTCTGAATGAAATCCCTTAAAGTCTCACTCGGTTTCTGCACACAATTCTGCAACTCTGTCAACCCCGCTGGCCGCTTGCAAGTGCCCTCAAAGGTTCTGACGAACACTCGAGCAAGCTCTTACCAACTATATATACTATCTGGAGCTAACTGAGTCAACCACGCTCGGGCCGACCCTTCCAACACCAGAGGAAGATGTTTCATTGCTACTTCATCGTTTCCACCGCCAATCTGCATAGCCACTCGGTAATCCTCAAGCCAAGTTTCAGGCTTGGACTCTCCAGTGAACTTACTGACTCCGGTTGCCAACCTGAAGTTGGGAGGAATCACCGCTGCCCTGATGGCTCTGCTGAAACACTCTGGACCGGAAAACGTGCACTCTGCTGGCACTCGGACGATCTCTGTCGGGGTCTTCTCTATGTGCTCTGTTCCTGTCGACTAGACCCTGAACGAGGATAGATCTCGCATCGAAGCCCGGCTCTCTTGGGTCAACAGGTGCTCTGCGCTCGCCATTGTGACGGCGTCTTTCATCGTTCTACCGAGGCACATATGATGCACTCCTCGGAGTAGGCATGGGCACTCAACAATGATTGTCGCGGTCGAGCCGATGATCATACTGTCCACAGCCCTCACGCCACAGGGGCGATCTTGGCCCGTGGGCTGACTGAACTGTATCCGCCACTACGGATCTGCTGTGAATCCTATTCCGCGACAGAGACACTGCGGTGTTCTACTCTCCTGCTGCCCGGAGCAAGGCCCGGATCTACATCAAACCTCTGCCGGCCTCTAATTGGGAAGGTTGAATTGACTCTCCTATGCAGGCTGCAGCTGCGAGATTTTGGATCGGAGTGCGGCATACCTTAGGTGGAGGCGGGAAAAGCTGTCGTCGACTAGATTCAGGGACCCGCTCCCGAGCACGCTCGTCGAGAGCATGCTGAAGGTTCTACAGTCGAGTGTACTCAGCCAAATTAGCCAGGTGCACCTCTTCCAAGGACCGAGCCTTGGGGGTTTCTCCAACGATGGGCGTGTGGAGTGCATCCATGTTGCGGCGACGAAGTTCTTCTCTCTGCTGCGAAGAAAGGGGCTCGGTATGGTATTCCTCATGGACGTGCGATGGATCGCCACCACCATCCTCGCCGTCTTCACGGTGGAAACCAGGTGGACCGCGCGGTCCATCAACCATCAAGACTTCAGCCGCAGGGTCGCTGCTATCGCACTCGAATGCGGTCTCCGCGGAGCCAGTCGACAGATCAAACATGCCGTGGAGAGTTTCGTCAGGCTCGATCGTCGTGACTTGATGGGTGGCTGAACGTTGAGCCACCGCGTGTTTCACCCACCGCCGAAGCCGCGACCGACCGGATCGCTTGCGGTGGCAAACAATGGGGAGGGAAAACACCATCGAAGCCGACTGATACTGATTTGACGGCTGCCGGAGAAGGACGCCACGAATGCATGCGCGAAAGTGCGTCGCCCCTTGGACGGGGAGCGCCTCAGCGTCAAGGGGAGCTTCCTGAAGCCAAGCGGAGTCGTCGGCAATGAAACGAGCGTGCCGAGACGGATCTCGCAGCCCTCAGCCAATCCGCCGCTGGAAACCATGATGATGATGATCGGAAATTTTTTGCAACTTCACCAACAAGTCGCTAAGACACCGGCCCCACGATGGGCGCCAACTATCGTGGTTCTAAGACTGACAGTAGAAAGGGGGGGTAGGTATGGAGAGGCAAGATCTTAGCTATAGTGAAGGTGTAAACACGAGTTTACGAGTTCAAGCCCTTCTCGGAGGAAGTAACAGCCCTACGTCTCGGTGCCCGGAGGCGGTCGACTGGATCATATGTGTGTGATGTTACAAGGGGTGCGAACCCTTGTGCCAGAGGAGGGGGTGGCTTATATAGAGTGCACCAGGACCCCAGCCATCCTCCGTTACAGAGGGTTGAATGTACATAAAGTAGGGGCATTACAGGTAACGCCAGCCTTAAGTGCTATTAAAGACTACGGAGGAACGCATGCCCATTATAACGTCGAGTGACTCCTGATCTTCGGTGGGCGGAGTGATTCCTTGAGTGGTCGAATGACAATAGGTAGGAGGGACTCCCGAGTGACATGATTGGTCGAGTGGATTGCACTCAACATCTTTGACTGGGGGTCTCTTGCTTCCTCTTGGACTTCTTATCTTCTAGGGTGGGGACCTTGGGTAGGACATATAGGTCAGGCCTATGACCCTACCCCAGGTCTGTATCCTCATCAGGGGTAGCTCCCCCTTTGTTGCCGTGTGCTAGACACAATTTGGTGTAATGCACTCGAGAACAAAAGGAGGAGCTACCATCACCGACGGTCACAAATGTCAGAGAGGAATCAGTGAGGGAGAGTCTCTAACTATATATATATGAGGGGACGAAGAATCCTGACTATTGTCATGGGGGTAGCTTCTCCTTCATTCCCGTGTGCTAGACAATTTGGTGTAATGCACTCGGGAATGAAAGGAGGAGCTACCATCACCAACGGCCAAATATGTACACCACGTGAGCTGAGAGTTTTCAAGAAAAGGCTCGACGGACCGATAGTCAACCCGTGATGAATAATAATGATCTAATTTAGGTTTTTAAGTACATATATTTAGTTGTACAAGTTTAATATTTGAATTATGAACATAGGAAATGTCGTACTCGGACGACGAAAACCGCCTGGGGGAGTGCAACTGCTGCCACGACGACCGAGGTATGTGCGACAGGTTCCTTGAGCTGGACGAAGATCGGCGCTTCAGCATTAAGCTCGAGGAGACCTTCGATGTTCTAACGGTACGCAATGATGACAAGAGTTTTTTCGTAATTAAGCATGACTTCAACTATTTCAACATGTACTTTTCATCTTTTCCAATTTGACTAGCTTATCCCATGCTATGCAAGACGCTATGTCTTGGAGAGGATGGGTTTTGAAGACCATGAAAGTATGGAAACAAAGAAAATTCACCTAAGGACCCATCATGGTGTGGATTTTGAAGTAAAGCTGTACAATTCTGAGAGTGTAACCCATTTTGGTAGCAAAAATTGGGAAGCACTTTGCAAGATGTATGGTTTTGACGAGGGTATGCTTGTCACCATGAATCTTGGTGATCCTAAAATCGAGCAAGACAATATGGACATTTGGGTCCTTGTTGATACGCTTCCAATTCTTCCCCTATGTGAGCTTCTCAAACATAGTTCTTAAGTAATTTATATTGTTTATTTCAAAATAGTTGACAGCTTATTTCCATTGACAGCTTATTTTCATTCTTCAAATAATGTGCGGAAGATGGTAGACAAAACCCACTACACCGATGGCTCCGAAGACGCGTGGATGCCTTTTGGTCCCGTTTTATGTCACCAACCAGGACCAAAGGCCCCCCTGCCTGGGCTGGCCGCAACGGCCACGTGGAGGCCCATCTGTCTCAGTTCATGTAAGAACCGGGACTAAAGGCCAAGGGCATTAGTAATGACCTTTGAATCCCGGTTCCTAAACCGGGACAAAAGGCCCTTACAAACCGGGACAAATGGCCCTTTTTCTAGTAGTGTCTTCTGATTTGTCTAGTAAGTTATTATATCGTGGTGAACACTATGCGTGTTGTACAACTTAAGGTCCCATGCAACATGATCTAAAGACCTACACAGGTAACACACATTGTTTAGAGAATTTGTGACCTCTGACGTGACATGTAGAGACATTTATGAGGACCGAAGAAAATATGATATAACGGTGACCCACAAAACTTAATGCATGGTTCCTGTTTAAGTACCTTAATTGTGGAGACGACCACACTATGGCAATGTCAAAGTATGACCATAGTGTGGAATAGAATCCTGCAAGGAGGAACTCCATAACTTTAGGGCGATCCGCCTACAGATCAAGGAAATAATATACTAAACTCAAAATACAAGGTAACTTGGATTACCACTGAACTGGCACACTTAAGGTATACCATGATGCAAAGTTTCTCCATGCATAATCTCTCTACTGCGGGAACACATTAATATTTCCAGTCTTTACTTTATGATCTTTACTTCCAAGTCACTATTGTTATTGCTGCAACCAACTCGTCATATTTACTACTTTGATTTATTTGACTCTTGGAACACTAATAGCTTCTGCCGAATCACAAGCAATTTCTTCACATAAGAGTTGAGACAACTTGTGTGCGACAGAAACATTGCTCATAAATACTCTCCTTTGCTCTTTGTTGGGATGATAACTATTTGGATACTTACACGAAAGTGCTACACCACCCTATGTGGCTTGCAAGTCATCACGAACGATTGAGAAAAATTGACATGGAAACCAGCCTTGCTTGAAGATTAGTGCTCATCATCAGACAACTATCGAGGCATTCGTGTCGGAGGTCCAAAAATTTGAAGTCAGATTTTTAACCATTTCGTCTTTTTGCACTCGGGTGTCATTGATACTCCTACTCCTTGGCATGTTCCGGTGATAATTAAGTGTCGTAAGAAGGGACTACCTATACCTCATGTGCCTAATTTTTTTAGCATTGGTCAAAAAACTCAGCCATTAGATGCAGAATGGATGGCTGGACAATAGTCTCCAACCTTAGTCGTTTCTCCCCATGAATAGATCACACACGCATAACTGCCTCACCACCCCACCCTCCCCTCAACCTTCCCCAGCCGTTGTTCTTGCCACCGCCCAAGGCCACCCCTCTTAACTATTGCGGAACGTAGCTTGCAATTTCAAAAAAAATTCCTACGCTCACGCAAGATCTATCTAGGAGATGCATAGCAACGAGAGGGGGAGAGTGTGTCTACGTACCCTCATAGACCAAAAGCGGAAGCGTTTGACAATGCAGTTGATGTCGTCGAAATTCTTCTAGCTCTGACCGATCAAGTACAGAACGTACGACACCTTCGAGTTATGCACACGTTCATCTCGGTGATGTCCCTCGCCTTCTTGATCTAGCAAGGTGTCGAGGTAGTAAATGAGTTCCGTCAGCATGATGACATGGTGACGGTGATGGTGAAGTGATCCGCATAGGGCTTCGCCTAAGCACCGTGAGAATTTGACCGGGGGTGTAAACTGTGGAGGGGGGTGCCGCACACGCCTAATAATTGATATTGTGTGTGTTAGGCGCCCCCTCCTCATATATATAGGTGGGAGGGAGAGGGGAGAAGCCAAGGGGCACCCCAAGTGGGGCTGAATCCCACTTGGGCTCCTCCCATGGTTCATCCCCCCCTTCCTTGTATATGCGCCAGGGGAATGAAGGGGAAGGTGGCGCCTCCACTTTCCTTTCTCCTTGAGGAGGGGAAGGAAGGAGGGACTTGCCCTCCCCCCTTTCCTTTCCCTAGGGCTAGCCAGCCTGGTGGAGGGGTGCACCAGCCCCTTGTGGGATGGTCTATCCCTTCCCCTGGCCCATTAAGCCCATATCTTTGCCGGGGTGCGCGGAACCCCTTCCGGTTACCCTATATGTACCCGGTACCCTCCGGAACACTTCCGGTGTCCGAATACTATCATCCTATATATCAATCTTTAACTCTCAACCATTTAGAGACTCCTCGTCATGTCCATGATCTCATCCGGGATTCCAAACAACATTCGGTCACCAAATCACATAACTCATATAATAGAATATTGCCATCGAACGTTAAGCGTGCGGACCCTACGGGATCGAGAACTATGTAGACATGACTGAGACACCTCTCTGATCAATAACCAATAGTGGAACATGTATGCTCATATATTCTACGAAGATCTTTATCGGTCGAACCGTTATGACAACATTCATTATTCCCTTTGTCATTGGTATGTTACTTTCCCAAGATTCGATCGTTGGTATCTTCATACCTAGTTCAATCTCGTTATCAACAAGTCTCTTTACTCATTCCATAATACATCATCCTGCAACTAACTCATTAGTCACTTTGCTTGCAAGGCTTCTTATGTTGTGTATTACCGAGAGGTCCCAGAGATACCTCTCCGATACTCGGAGTGACGAATCCTAATCTCGATCTATGCCAACCCAACAAACACCTTCGGATATACCTGTTCAGCATCTTTATAATCACCCAGTTATTTTGTGACATTTGATAGCACACAAGGCATTCCTCCGGTATCCGGGATTTGCATAATCTCTTAGTCGAAGGAATATGTATTTGACATGAAGAAAGGAATAGCAATAAAACTGAACGATCATAATGCCGAGCTAACAAATGGGTCTTGTCCATCACATCATTCTTCTAATGATGTGATCCCGTTTATCAAATGACAACACATGTCTATCATTCTCCTAACTTAACCATCTTTGACCAGCGAGCTAGTCTAGTAGAGGCTTACTAGGGACTCGGTATTTTGTCTATGTATCCACACATGTATCAAGTTTCCGATTAATACAATTCTAGCATGAATAATAAATATTTATCATGAAATATAAAATAACAACTTTATTATTGCCTCTACGGCATATTTCCTTCAGTCCCCCACTTCCACTAGAGTCAATAATCTAGTTCACATAGCCATGTGATTTAACACCAATAGTTTACATCTTTATGTGATTAACACCCATAATTCACATCGCCTTGTGACCAACACCCAAAGGGTTTATTAGAATCAATAATCTAGTTCACATCGCTATGTGATTAACACCCAAAGAGTACTAAGGTGTGATTATGTTTTTCTTGTGAGAGAAGTTTAGTTAACGGGTCTGTCACATTCAGATCCGTATGTATTTTGCAAATTTCTATGTTAATAATGCTCTGCATGGAGCTACTCTAGCTAATTGCTCCCACGTTCAATATGTAACTAGATTGAGACATAGAGTCATCTAGATCAGTGTTAAAGCTTGCATCGACGTAACTCTTTTACGACGAATTCTTTATCACCTCTATAATCGAGAAACATTTCCTTAGCCCTCTTTAAGGTAACTAACGATAATTTTGACCGCAGTCCAGTGATCTATTCCTGGATTACTATTGTACCCCATTGCCAAAATCATGGCGAGGTACACAACAGCTTTGGTACACAGCGTGGAGTACTTTATAGAACCTATGGCTGAGGCATAGGAAATGACTTCCATTCTCTCTTTATCTTCTGTTGTGGTCGGGTTTTGAGTCTTTACTCAAATTAACACCTTATAATACAGGCAAGAACTCCTTCTTTTACTGATCCATTTTGAACTCCTTCAAAATCTTGTCAAGGTATGTACTCATTGAAAATCTTATCAAGCGTCTTGATCTATCTCTATAGATGCCCAATATATCAGCAACTTCACCGAGGTCTTTCATTGAAAAACTTCTATTCAAGTATCCTTTTATGCTATCCATAAATTCTACATCATTTCCAATCAACAATATGTCATCCACATATAATATTAGAAATGTTACAGAGCTCCCACTCACTTTCTTGTAAGGTAGAATATCATACGGAAACCAATATTCCATGAAAACTTCGTGGAAACCATATTTTAAAGTTTCGTAAAAATCTGAAAAAATACGGGATGTTAAGATGGTGATGTTTTATTGCCACGCAAAATTTCAAGTTGAAACACGTTACAAGATGTGAGCTATGAAAAAGACAAATTCAGCCCTTAATAGTGGCATTACTACTCAACACTATTCAATGCTGATTTTCTCTTTTTCATAGCTCACATCTCGCAATGCGTTTTAACTTGAAATTTTGTGTGGTGATAAAACATCATCATCTTAACACCCCGTATTTTTTCAGATTTTTTTTTGAAACTTCAAAACATCTTCTTCTTGTAGTTTTCACTAGTTTCCACCGAATGTTAGTTTCCGTATGATATTCTCCCTTCTTGTAAATACAGGCTTCTCCGAAAGTCTGTATAAAACCATATGCTTGGATCACCTCATCAAAGCGTATATTCCAACTCCAAGATGCTTACACCAGTCCATAGAGATGGAGCGCTGGATCTTGCACACCTTTTTAGCACCTTTGGGATGGACAAAACCTTCTGGTTGCATCATATACAACTCTTCTTAGAGATATCCAATTAAGGAATGCAGTTTTGACATCCATTTGCCAAATTTCATAAAATGTGGCAATTGCTAACATGATTCGGACGGACTTAAACATCGCTACGGTTGAGAAAATCTCATCATAGTCAACCCCTTGAACTTGTTGAAAACCTTTTGCGACAAGTCAAGCTTTGTAGACAGCAAGATTACCATCAGTGTCAGTCTTCTTCTTGAAGATTCATTTATTCTCTATGCATTGCCAATCATCGGTCAAGTGCACCAAGGTCCACACTCTGTTCTCATATATGGATCCTATCTCAGATTTCATGGCCTCAAGCCATCTGTCGGAGTCTGGGCTCATCATAGCTTCATCATAGTTCGTAGGTTCGCCTTGATCTAGTAACATGACTTCCAGGACAGGATTACCATACCACTCTGGTGCGGATTGTGTTCTGGTTGACCTATGAAATTCAGTAGTAATTTGATCTAAAGTTTCATGATCATCATCTTTAGCTTCCCCTCTAGTTGGTGTAGGCATCACGGGAACAATTTTCTCTGATGTACTACTTTCCAATTTGAGAGAAGGTACATTTACCTCATCAAGTTCTACTTTCCTCCCACTCACTTCTCTCGAGAGAAACTCCTTCCCTAGAAAGGACCCATTCTCAGCAACAAAGATCTTGCCTTTGAATCTGTGATGGAAAGTGTACCCAAATGTTACCTTAGGGTATCCTATGAAGACACACTTCTCTGATTTGGGTTCGATCTTATCAGGCTGAAACCTTTTGACATAAATGTAGCAACCCCCAAATTTTAAGAAACGACAACTTTAGTTTCTTGCTAAACCATAGTTCATACGGTGTCGTCTCAACGGATTTAGACGGTGCCCTATTTAACATGAATGTGGTTGTCTCTAATGCATAACCCCAAAACGATAGTGGTAAATCGGTAAGAGACATCATATATCGCATGATATCTAATAAAGTGCGGTTACGACGTTCGGACACAGCATTACGCTGTGGTGTTCCAGGTGGCGTGAGTTGTGAAACAATTCCATATTGTTTTAAATGAAGGCCAAACACGTAACTCAAATATTCGCCTCCACGATCAGATCGTAGAAACTTTATTTTCTTGTTACGACGATTCTCCACTTCATTCTGAAATTCTTTGAACTATTCAAATGTTTCAGACTTGTGTTTCATTAAGTAGATATATCCATATCTGCTCAAATCATCTGTGAAGGTAAAAAAATAACGATACCCGTCGCGTGCCTCAACACTCATCGGACCGCATACATCAGTATGTATTATTTCCAATAAGTCATTGGCTCGCTCCATTGTTCCGGAGAACAAAGTTTTAGTCATCTTGCCCATGAGGCATGGTTCGCAAGTATCAAATGATTCATAATCAAGTGATTCTAAAACCCCATCAGCATGGAGTTTCTTCATGCGCTTTACACCAATATGACCTAAACGGCAGTGCCACAAGTATATTGCACTATCATTATCAACTTTGCATCTTTTGGCATCAATATTATGAATATGTGTATCACTACAATCGAGACTCAACAAACAATTAACATTGGGTGTATGACAATAGAAGGTTTTATTCATGTAAACAGAATAATAATTATTCTCTGTCTTAAATGAATAACCGTATTGCAATAAAAACGATCCTATCTTGTTCATGCACAACGCAAACACCAAACAACATTTATTTAGGTTCAACACTAATCCCGAAAGTATAGGGAGTGTGCGATGATGATCATATCAATCTTGGAATCATTTCCAACACACATCATCACCTCGCCCTTAACTAGTCTCTGTTTATTCTGCAACTCCTGTTTCGAGTTACTAATCTTAGCAACTGAACCAGTACAAAATACCCAGGAGCTACTGAGGGAGTCCTGGATTAGGGGGTATCCGGACAGCCGGACTATATACATCGTCCGGACTATTGGAGCGTGAAGATACAAGACTCAAGACTCCGGCCCGTGTCCGGATGGGACTCTCCTTTGCGTGGAAGACAAGCTTGGCGATCCGGATATTATATTTCCTTCCTTGTAACTGACTCCATGTAAACCCTAGCCCTCTCCGATGTCTATATAAACCGGAGAGGTTGGTCCTTAGAAGGCCGATCACAATTACAACCATACCATCATAGGCTAGCTCCTAGGGTTTAGCCTCTACGACCTCGTGGTAGATCTACTCTTGTACTACTCATATCTTCAATATTAATCAAGCAGGAAGTAGGGTTTTACCTCCATCAAGAGGGCCCGAACCTGGGTAAACATTGTGTCCCTTGCTTCCTGTTACCATCAGCCTAAGACGCACACATCGGGACCCCCTACCCGAGATCCGCCGGTTTTGACACCGACATTGGTGCTTCCATTGAGAGTTCCTCTGTGTCGTCGCTTTGAGGCTTGATGGCGCCTTCAATCGTCAATGACACGTTCCAGGGCGAGACTTTTCTCCCCGAACAGATCTTTGTGTTCGGCGGCTTCGCACTGCGGGCAAATTCGCTTGGCCATCTGGAGCAGTTCGATAGCTACGCCCCCGGCCACCAGGTCAGGTTCGGAAACCTGAACTACACAGTCGATATCCGCGGAGACTTGATCTTCGACGGAATCTGGCCTGTGCCAGGAGCGCCGGATAGTCACGATGAGCACGGCCTAGACCTGCTGTCGGACAATGCTCGGGATATCACCCCTGCAGGGGCCCCAGACCTAAATCCGGAGCAGACTGCGTGGCCCAAGGACGGGTGGATGGACCCCGCTCCCCAGGGCGCACACTCATCGGCGGTAGAGCCGAACCCAGGCCTCACCCCTAGGGACGCCTGTGATTCCGGACCCCCGGACTCGTATCTGGTTGTAGGTTCCAGTCCGCGTGCTCCTGATCCCGCCGAGCCTGGCTGGGCTCCGGTTATGGAGTTTACCGCAGCGGACATCTTCCAGCACTCGCCTTTTGGCGACATGCTGAACTCATTAAAATCTCTCTCTTTGGCAGGAGACTCGGAGCCGAACTATGTTCGGCTTGAGTGGGAAGCAGGCAACGAAGGAATTCGCTGCCCACCCACCACCCACTTCATTTCCACGGTCGATGATTTAACCAATGTGGTTGACTTCGACTCCGAAGACATCGACGGTAGGGACGACGATGCAGGAGAAGTACAGGAGCCACCGCTCACAGGGCAGTGGACAGCCACCTCTTTATACGATATATATATAGTGGACACTCCGAAGGAAACCAATGGCGACGAGGCAACGGAGGATAACCCCTCAGGGAGAAAAGCGAAGCATGGGCGTCGTCAGCGCCGCTCCAAGCCCCACCACGGCAATACTGGCACCGGAGACGAAAACAATCCGGACGGTGCCAAAGATGAATACAACCCTGATCAGCCTACCTTCAAGCAGACCGGACTAGCCACGATGGGATACTTGGAGAGGGACAACTATACACCCCCCTCCGAAGACGAGGTAAGCCTCGGCAAGGACGAATTCGGTGTGCCTGAAGATCCAATGGAACAAGTTCGCTTCAAGCGACGGCTCATGGCCACGGCAAAGAGCCTGCGAAGGAACCAAGAACAGCTTAAAGCTGAACAAGATTTGCTTGTGGATAGGTGGACCAAGATCCTGGCCACCAAAAAATACGGACTCGACCGCCCCGACAAAGGGCACGCACGACACAACTGGCCACCTCAACCTGAGCAGGATAACCCAAGGCACACACCCCCGATGTCCACATATCACTACGGTCCAAGACAGTAAGAAGGATACACGAAGAGGCATCCTAAAGCCTCGGCGCAACGGTCATAAGCGTCAAGTCAAGGAAGCTGGTGCCAAGCCCAGCAACTCCCAGTGCGGTCAACGGATAAAGAGAAGCTCAAACCTATCCGGCCTGAGCCACATACTTGATCAACCATGTGAAATTCACGGTACTCCTAGAAGGACGGCAAATCATACCAATAGAGAATGCCGGATCCTCAAAACAAAGAGACCGGTCGTGTGCCGGAAACAATGAAGGGAGGCATCTAGTCAAGAGACCCCCAGCGCACAACAGTACGGCCAATCGCCCCCTACCACACCAACCACAGCAATTCAATTGTCGTACCCCTAGACCTAGTAGTCCTGGAAAAGCCCCCGCGGGTATGAAACCACAAATAACACCTTCTACAAGATGTCAGGTGCAAAGGCCAAGTTCATTGGCCCACCGCTCTAACAGTTGTTTTCAGATAACCAAAAAATTCCACGCCATCGGCGCATTCCCCTCATACGGTAACCCATCGTATGCTAACGGGATGAACCATGTCGACTAAATTCCACATGGTAAACCATTAGGCTAACACCGGTGATATACTCACGCCTACGTGCAAGGCCGAACCCCGCCCTTAGAGTGGAAATCATACAGCTGCCGGAGTAGCAAGGCGTGCACGCCTATCAAAATTTTGATATGACAGCCAACTATTCGGACACCAACTGAGGAGTCCGCGCTGCTTCACGGTATAGCGGTTGGGGTCACCAGGGTCCGATCAGGAACCCTTAGACCAACCACAAGAGGACGTTCGGCTGCCTCCAAGCATTTGCCTTCACAAACTAACTTTGATGCAGAACAGGATTGGCAGCATGGAATCGGCCCGGACACACAAGGACAGGACCATGCAAGTAGAAGGCAGTTCGGATTCACTTTCGATCCACTCACAGCCCCCTACAGTCCGGCCATCATAGGTTCCGCCAAAAACCATCTCTTTTTATAATCATAAATCACACTCATATGCATAGCCATATTATCCTGCTACAATGCGTAGACTTAAATAACACATATCGGCCGTCGTTTATCATCGACGCCTCTTTGCCACAAAACGGCAGCCACGCTTCGTGTTACGCCCGGTTATGCCAGGGGCTTCACAATACGGCAATAAAGTCCGACCACCTTTTCGGTCGCTCGGCACCCCGAACTTATAGCACTATATGCATCAGCTCCGAATCATGTCTTGGGTCATTGGTTGGGTTTGCCCGGCTCCCATGTTTTGGTACCTTACGTTCCGTTCCATCGGCTAAGGTAGCGCTGGGAGAACTACTACGATTGTGTCCCGGTTCTGCCGGACGAGCATCTCAGTAGAGAAAGCCGAAAACTGACTGTCATGATGCAGCGAGAGCTGGTCAGCTGTTCGAGAGGTTGTAAAATCCTTAAAGATTTATTCTGCATAACGCCATCATAAATGCAGATTGCGACGGATCGGTCTTCCGATCAGGCGCCAATAGAGCCCCTAGTTCGGCCTTCCGAACACTAGGGGTTGCGCCGACCATACTCGAATTCCTATGGCTAAGTGAGAGTAGTAAAGCCCTATAGTCCGATTGCCTTGTTCGTGGTGAGAAATGCCTCCTTAAAAGGACCCAACCATGGGATAAAGAGTGTTCAAATATATCCCAAACACCCTCGTATTTTTCACGTGGGGGCAGAAGCCGACGACTGGCCAACTCTCAGAATTTACATACAATAAACAGCTGCAAAGGAAGAACATATGTTCAAACAAAACATGCAATATATAATAAAAGTGCCATTATCCCATATTACAAATATCGGCATGAATGCCCTCAGGGAAATATAATGTCTTTGGTGCACTTATCCGCCGCAAGGCGGGCCCCCTTCAGTACACCTTCATAGTACAGTTCAGGCTTGTGGTGCTCCTTACCCTCCGGTGGCCCCTCAGTCATCAGCTTCTCCGCATCAAGCTTCCCCCAATGAACTTTTGCACGGGCGAACGCCATCCGCGCACCTTCTATACAGACTGATCGCTTGATAACATCAAGCCAAGGACAGACGCCCACAATCCGCTCCACGAGTGCGAAGTAACTGCTTGGAATTGGCTCAGCAGGCCACAGCCGGACAACCAAGTCCTTCATGGCTAGTTCGGCCGCCTAGTGTAGTTCGACTAGCTGCTTCAGCTGATCGATGAAAGGCACCAGATAGTTCGGCGCCAAATACTGCGACCAGAAGTTCCTCTCCGCAGACTTCTTCTCCTCGATCCGGTAGAATTGGGCGGCGGCTGATATGCTGCGAGGCAGATCTACAAACACCCCTGTAAAATCAAGAATTCAGCTTGTCGCTTAGAGTTCTCCCCACTATCATGTAATAATGGCCATGAATACAATAGGCCTTACTAGCCGCAACTTTCCGGGCCTCCTGAATGTCCCGTACAGCACCTCGGGCTTCTTCCCGAGCATCTTCCGCGGCTTGGAGAGCTTGGGCGAGTTCGGATTCTTTCCCTACTAGACTCTGCTCCAAGCTCTCGCTTTTCGTCACAGCCTCCTGGAGCTCCCGTTCAGCTGCGATGACCTTGGCCTCGTGTTTTTCATGAAGTGCCTGTTTGGCGGCAGCCTTCTCGTTGGCATCAGCCATAGCCTTCTTTAGTGCCTCATATTCGGCACTCGCTCCTAGGGCGTACAACACAAATACTTTTCAATATGCACAATTACTCATTCATACCTAATGCAAGACAATGTTTAAACATACCTTGCTTATCCTCTAATTGCTTCTTCACACGGCCAAGTTCTTCCTCGGCCCGTTCGAGGCTCTGCTTCAGTTCGGACACTTCCGCGTTATGAGCGGCCGTCTTCTCCGCAGACGCCTGTTTTCAAACAAAGGGGTATACATCATTAACAAAGGTTCCCACGACAAAAGAGGGTTTGATCCCCTGCCCGACTCTCTCTCTCTCTTTCGCCGGACAGTGTATCAGGGGCTACTACTCATATTATGATGATTCTTCAAAGGTTCCTTAGAAACCATACCTCAAAAGCCTTTATAAGGCCAAGGCAGGACTCATTCAGCCCGCTTTCGGCATACTGAATCTTTCCAACCACCGTACCCATGAGGGTCCGATGTTCATCGATGATAGACGCGTTCTTCAACGTTGTCGATAGACCGCCCGGCAGCTCTGCATGGACAGAGGTTACCGGCGGAGTAGGCAAGTCTCCCTCCGTAAAATGTGGCCGCTCTACCGATCCTGGAGCCTTAGAGGTCTCCAGGACCCTATCCGGCTGTGGGCCGAACCCGAGATCGCCCCCATCGTCAACACGCCATGCGGCCGCTGCCCCCATGTGTCCGGCCCAAGAGACATGCACCCCCTGCTCTGGGTCACTTTGAGATGACACCTCGGTGTCGCACCTGGACTTCGGAGAAGGAGCCTCCAGAGGCGTCTCGCTCGCTACAGCATCCGAGCTTAGCGAATCCTCCGATGAGGACTGTCCGACAGGAGACCTCGCTGGGCTGTACGAGATATTGCGACGATTAGAACTACTGTACCCAGACGGCCCTGGATGCATAGGCGCATTAGGATTTCAGTCACTTACGATTTTTCCAGGGGCTGGGCCTTGGGATTCCACTCCGGGCTATTATCGGCAGCCGTGGTGGATGCCTCTGGGTGGGAACCTCTCCCCCTTTTGGGTGATTCGGCCTCTAGGGATAGGGAAGCTGCCCGCTTCTTCCCACCTTCAGAGTGAGGCTCGTCCTCCTCTGCTTCCTGCTCTTCGTCTTTGGAAGAAGGAGTGTCGCTGGAGTCTTCGGATTTTGCGTCCGAAGCCTTGCAGCCACAGAGGCCACTCCAGGTCTTCTTGACCTTCTTGGAGGCCTCCTTCTTTGGCGCCTCATAAGGCGTGGGGACCAGCATCTTCGTCAGAAGAGGTCCGGCCGATTCCTCCGGCAGCGGGGCCGGACAATGTGTCCGCTCCACCTTCTTTATCCATCCCTGAAGTCACGAAACACGATTAAAATATCTCCCTTGTGACATGCCAACTGAAGTATGGAGGGACAGAGCATGGTTGTAACTTACCGGGCTTGCAGAATGGGATAATTGATACCCGCGGTCCTTGGCGGAGCCCGGCCACGATTTTCCGGACTTAAAGAGCACCTTCCAGATATCCTTGTGGGAGGAATCATAGAGCTCCTGAAGGGTTTGGTGCTCGGTTGGGTCGAACTCCCACAAAGTGCAGGCTCGGCGCTGGCAGGGGAGAACCAGGCGGACTAGCATTTCCTAGATTACGTCGACGAGTTTGACGTCCTTGTCGACCATGCTCTGAACGCGCGTCTGGAGCAGTGACAACTCGTCGGACGAGGACCAGTTCGGGCCCTTCTTGGGCCAGAACATGAGCCGCAGTGGGGCTTCGGATCTGAATTCAGGAGCTGCAGCCCACTTTTTGCCACGTGGTTCGGTGATATAGAACCACTGCTGCTGCCACTCCTTGATGGAGTTTTTGAAGGCGCCCTTCGGCCAAACGACCTTGGGCATCTTTCTCACCATGGCGCCGCCGCACTCGGCATGTTCGCCGCTCACCACCTTGGGCTTCACATTGAAAATCTTCAGCCACAGGCCGAAGTGAGGCGAAATCCGGAGAAAGGCCTCACACACGACGATGAACGTCGAGATATTGAGGAAAGAGTTGGGGGGAAAGATCATGAAAATCAATCCCATAGTAATACATGACTCCGCGAATGAATGGGTGAAGGGGAAACCCGAGCCCGCGAACAAAATGGGGAAGGAACACGACTCTCTCGTAAGGCTCCGGAGTAGGGACAAGTTGTCCCGCCGGTGGGAGACGGTGGCCAATTCTCTTGGCCAGATACCCGGCTTCTCGGAGCTTCTTAATATCCTTCTCCCGGACGGTAGAGGCCATCCATCTGCCTCCTGCTCCGAATCTGGATATCTTTGGAAAACCTCTCTTCGATGGAAAAGAAGAGTGCTTGGGCGTTAGGGCTCGAACAGAGGGGAATGAGCTAGCAGAAGTAGAAGGCCTGGGTAAAGAGGAAGAGACCTTATCTCTTTATAGAGATGGTATTGGCTTTTTTGCGCCTCCCCACTTGCCTGGTGGAACCCGTGCACCTCCCACTCGCCGCGATTAGCGGTGCGGTTGGATTACCCATACCCGTATTGATGAGAACCCCGTAATAAGGGGACACGATCTCTGCTTTGACAAGATGTGTCAAGGAAACCGCCTCGCAATATGCGCTGTGGCTGGTTGAAGGAAAATAGTTTGAATAATGACTCGACCGTAATGACCTGTTACATCTAAAAAGTTGTCAGCAGAGTATGTTTATGAAATATCGTTCTCTCTACGGTGATATATGGAGATCATTTTGCAGATCCGGACACGGTCTACGTGTTCGATAATAACCTTGGAGTATTCGGAAGGAGGAACCCGCCTTGCAATGCCGAAGACAAGACTGCGCGCCGGACTCATCGTCATTGAAGCCTGGTTCAGGGGCTACCGAGGGAGTCCTGGATTAGGGGGTATCCGGACAGCCGGACTATATACATCGTCCGGACTATTGGAGCGTGAAGATACAAGACTCAAGACTCTGGCCCGTATCCGGATGGGACTCTCCTTTGCGTGGAAGACAAGCTTGGCGATTCGGATATTATATTTCCTTCCTTGTAACCGACTCCATGTAAACCCTAGCCCTCTCTGGTGTCTATATAAACCGGAGAGGTTGGTCCTTAGAAGGACGATCACAATTACAATCATACCATCATAGGCTAGCTCCTAGGGTTTAGCCTCTACGATCTCATGGTAGATCTACTCTTGTACTACTCATATCTTCAATATTAATCAAGCAGGAAGTAGGGTTTTACCTCCATCGAGAGGGCCCGAACCTGGGTAAACATTGTGTCCCTTGCTTCCTGTTACCATCAGCCTAAGACGCACACATCGGGACCCCCTACCCGAGATCCGCCGGTTTTGACACCGACAGCTACTATGAATACTATTAAGGTACACATCAATAACATGTATATCAAATATACCTTTGTTTACTTTGCCATCCTTCTTATCGGCCAAGTATTTGGGGTTGTTCCGTTTCTGTTGACCATTCCCTTTGCAGTAGAAGCACTCAGTTTTGAGGCTTAGGTCCACTTTTGGGCTTCTTCACGGGAGTGACAACTTGCTTGCCATTCTTCTTGAAGTTCCCTTTCTTTCCCTTGCCCTTTTTCTTGAAACTAGTGGTCTTGTTAACCATCAACACTTGATGCTCTTTCCTGATTTCTACCTTCCCTGATTTCAGCCTCGCAAAAAGCTCGGGAATCATTTTCGTCATCCCTTGCATATTATAGTTCATCACGAAGTTCTAGTAGCTTGGTGATAGTTACTAGAGAACTCTATCAATCACTATCTTATCTGGAAAATTAACTCCCACTTGATTCAAGCAATTGTAGTACCCAGACATTCTGAGCACATGCTCACTAGATGAGTTATTCTCCTCCATCTTTTAGTCAAAGTACTTGTCAGAGGTCTCATACCTATCGACATGGGCATGAGTCTGAAATACCAATTTCAGCTCTTGGAACATCTCATATGCTCCATGGCGTTCAAAACGTTTTTGAAGTCCCGGTTCTAAGCCCTAAAGCATGGTGCACTAAACTATCAAGTAGTCATCATATCGAGCTTGCCAAACATTCATAATGTCTCCATCTACTCCTGCAATAGGTTTGTCACCTAGCGGTGCATCAAGGACATAATTCTTCTGTGCAGCAATGAGAATAATCCTCAGATCACGGACCCAGTCCACACCATTGCTACTATCATCTTTCAATTTAGTTTTATGTAGGAACATATCAAAAAACATAGGGGAGTTACAACACGAGCTATTGATCTACAACATAATTTGCAAATACTATCAGGACTAAGTTCATGATAAATTAAAGTTCAATTAATCAAATTACTTAAGAACTCCCACTTAAATTGACATCCCTCAAGTCATCTAAGTGTAACGTGATCCAAATCAACTAACCCATGTCCGATCATCACGTGAGATGGGGTAGTCATCAATGGTGAACATCTCTATGTTGATCATATCTACTATATGATTCACGTTCGACCTTTTGGTCTCCAGTGTTCCAAGGCCATGTTTGTACATGCTAGGCTCATCAAGTTTAACCCGAATATTCCGCATGTGCAAAACTGTCTTGCACCCGTTGTATGTGAACGTAGAGCCTATCACACCCGATCATCACGTGGTGTCTCAACATGACGAACTGTCGCAACGGTGCATACTCAAGGAGAACACTTATACCTTGAAATTTTAGTTAAGGGATCATCTTATAATTAATGCTACCGCCGTACTAAGCAAAATAAAATGCATAAAAGATAAACATCACATGCAATCAAAATATGTGACATGGTATGGCCATCATCATCTTGTGCTTTTGATCTCCATCTCCAAAGCATTGTCATGATCTCCATCTCCAAAGCATTGCCATGATCTCCATCATCATGGGCTTGACACCTTGATCTCCATCGTTGCGTCGTGGTCGTCTCGCCAACTATTGCTTCTACAACTATCGCTAACGCATAGTGATAAAGTAAAGCAATTACATGGCGTTTGCATTTCATACAATAAAGAGACAACCATAAGGTTCCTGTCGGTTGCCGACAACTTTTACAAAACATGATCATCTCATACAATAACATATATCACATCATGTCTTGACCATATCACATCACAACATGCCCTGCAAAAATAAGTTAGATGTCCTCTACTTTGTTGTTGCAAATTTTACGTGGCTGCTACGAGCTTCTAGCAAGAACCATTCTTACCTACGCATCAAAACCAGAACCGTGTTTTGTCAGGTTTGTTGTTTTACCCTTCTTCAGGGACCAGCCACAGTTAAATTTGATTCAACTAAAGTAGGAGAAACAGACACCTGCCAGCCACCTTTATACAAAACTAGTTGCATGTCTGTCGGTGGAACCGGTCTCATGTGCGTGGACATGTAAGTTTGGTCTGGGCCGCTTCATCCCACAATACCGTTGAATCAAAATAAGACGTTGGTGGTAACCAGTATGACTATCACCACCCACAACTCTTTGCGTTCTACTCGTGCATATCATCTACGCATAGACCTGGTTCATGATGCCACTGGGGAACGTAGCATGCAATTTCAAAAAAAAAATCTACGCTCATGCAAGATCTATCTAGGAGATGCATAGCAACGAGAGGGGGAGAGTGTGTCTATGTACCCTCGTAGACCGAAAGCGGAAGCGTTTGACAAGGCAGTTGATGTAGTCGACCTTCTTCTAGCTCCGACCGATCAAGTACCGAACATACGACACCTTTGAGTTCTGCACACGTTCAGCTCGGCGACGTCCCTCGCCTTCTTGATCCAGCAAGGTGTCTAGGTAGTAAATGAGTTCTGTCAGGACGACGGCGTGCTGACGGTGATGGTGAAGTGATCTGCGCAGGGCTTTGCTTAAGCACCGCGAGAATATGACCGGGGGTGTAAACTAGGAGGGGGCTCCGCACACGGCTAACAATTGATGTTGTGTGTGCTAGGCGCCCCCTCCTAATATATATAGATGGGAGGAAGAGGGGAGAGGCGAAGTGGCACCCCAAGTGGGGCTAAAACCCACTTGGGCTCATGCCCTGGTTTGCCCCCTTCCTTGTATAGGCGCCACAGGAAGGAAGGGGGAAGTGGCGCCCCCCCTTTCCTTTCTCCCTTGAGGAGGGGAAGGAAGAAGGGACTTTCCCTCCCCCCCTTTCCTTTCCCTAGGGCTCGCCGGCCTGGTGGAGGGGTGCACCAGCCCCTTGTGGGCTGGTCTGTCCCTTCCCTTGGCCCCTTAAGCCCATATCATTGCGGGGGGTGCCAGGAACCCCTTCCTGTGACCGTATATATATGTACCCGGTAGCCTCCGAAACACTTCTGGTGTCCAAATAGCATCGTCGTATATATCAAACTTTACCTCTCGACCATTTCGAGACTCCTCGTCATGTCCATGATCTCATCTAGGAATCCGAACAATATTTAGTCACCAAATCATATAACTCATATAATACAATATCGTCATCGAACGTTAAGCGTGCGGACCCTACAGGTTCGAGAACTATGTAGACATGACCGATACACCTCTCCGGTCAATAAGAAAAAGCAGTGCTCATATTGGCTCCCACATATTCTAGGAAGATCTTTATCGGTCGAACCGTGATGACAACATACGTTATTCCCTTTGTCATTGGTATGTTACTTGCCCGATATTCGACGATCGGTATCTTCATACCTAGTTCAATCTCGTTACCGGCAAGTCTCTTTACTCGTCATAATACATCATTCTGCAACTAACTCATTAGTCACTTTGCTTGCAAGGCTTCTTATGACGTGTATTACCGAGAGGGCCCAGAGATACCTCTCTGATACTCGAAGTGATAAATCCTCATCTCGATCTATGCCAATGCAAAAAAACCTTCGAAGATACCTGCAGAGCATCGTTATAATCACCCAGTCACGTTGTGACATTTGATAGCACATAAGGCATTCCTCCGATATCCAGGAGTTGCATAATCCCATAGTCGATGGAATATGTATTTGACATGAAGAAAGCAATAGCTATAAAACTGAACGATCATAATGCTAAGCTAACAAATGGGTCTTGTCCATCACATCATTCTCCTAATGATGTGATCCCGTTTATCAAATGACAACATATGTCTATGGTTAGGAAACTTAACCATCTTTGATCAAGGAGCTAGTCTAGTAGAGGCTTACTAGGGACTCAGTATTTTGTCTATGTATCCACACATGTATCAAGTTTCCGGTTAATACAATTCTAGCATGAATAATAAACATTTATCATCAAATAAGGAAATATAAAATAACAACTTTATTATTGCCTCTAGGGCATATTTCCTTCATCAACCCCCCACCTCTTGTTCCAACATCGGCAGCCCCGCATCCGCACCTATTAACCTACTTCCTTGTCTCTACTTGGGATGTCGTAGCGCGTTGCCACTTGCACTGTCGTTACCGTCTTTAGCAAGGTCCTTGCTCAGCCTCACCAAGGTCCACGCTCGTTGTTGCGCTCCTCATGTCGGGCCCCACCTTAGGCATCATCCGAACTCGATTGATGGCAACAAAAAATTCAGGCACCTGATGTCTAGCAAATGTCGGAAGAAACTACAAGTTCTCGCGTCTGCTAATCAATAGGTACCTGATTTTTTTTGTGGCGCTAGTCAATCTAGACGAGCTTGAAGGCAGGAGCGATGGCGACGGGTGCCGGCCCTGGTGATACCAAGCGGTGAACAAGTGAGAGCAAGTCCAAAATTTGATGAGTGCAGGTCGAGGTGTTGGGTCGCCGGAAAATCAATCGCCGGGGAGTTTTAGAGGATGATCAGGGGATGCCAGGGGAGGGCGGTGCGGCGAGGAGGTCGTGAGAGCGCTGTCGACCATGAGTGACGGCGGTAGGCGGCCCTGTCAGTGGTACGTGGGGGAAGGGCACAATTGGCTGGAGGGGGAAGATGAATGGTGGTTCATTGGATTTTGATCGGACAGATGGGATTTACCTTGAGAAATTGACTGGCGTATCTTTTTTCCGATACCTGACAAATAGGCACTCCCGTAAATTCCACCCGTTGGGCCCTGTCCCTACATGCCCCTTTCGCCCACAATTTATTGTATATAAAGCAAACCACAACACACATCAAGATGAAGTGACGGAAAGAAAGGAAAACAAGTTTGCTGGAGCAACAATACAAACATGCTGACAAAGATAAAAGAAAAAGGTGATACAAGGCTACATGGAGCCCCTCGAGAACTAGCTGGGCGGCGAAGCAAGGCGACATTATGCACACACAACACACCAGTCATATGCCGCCTAACCGATCCTTATCTTGTTGCCTAGAAAGCGGGTACCAGAGCTGCAAAAGGGCCATAAATGTAAACACGGAGTCACTGACATGCCGCAAAAGACTCACTCGGTCACCATCTTGTTACAGGTCGTTCACAAGGTTTAGATCATCATCATCATGAACACTAACCTATGAAACCTATGAGGCATCTCCTTCTACCGATATGGTTGGCATGGGCTTCGAAAACCGCTCAGGCCCAGAGTCTCATGGACAAAAGCTCCATAGAAAATGAGCAGCATGACATGAAACGAAAATGTGGGCCTCTTCGCCACGTATATCTGTCCCCAAGGGGAGACGATCGCGCGCGTGCAGAAGCTGCCAAAAAAGATGGTCTTGATCTTCAAAGATAGCGGCGCTTTCAGTGGTCCCACGCCAGAGCCAACACAGCAAATAGCACTGCATGCCGAGCCAATGGAGAAGAGCCCCGTATGCATGCTCTCCCATTCCCATGAATCGCAGCCGCGCTACGTACGTACTGCCGTAATGTTATTCCGAGTCTCCGACACAGACAACAGATATGTACGTATGTACCTGACGATCGGGTCTATATAAACACCCATGCGTGATCGTGCATTCCCTTCACCACAAACTGTGTCGCTTCCCATGGACATCAGCAATGACCATGACTACCTGCACCTACTACCTGAGGACGAAGGAGGAGGAGGAGGTGGTGGTGGTGGTGGCAGTGGTGGTGAAGAAGTCTTTGCCGTTGGGCTGCTGCGCCAGGTTCTCCGCTACAGCTTCGAGGGCATACAACAGCTTGGCACCGCTATGGCTGACATCGTCCCGTTCACCACCGTAATTGATGCTCCGGACGAATTGGAGTTTGCTGGTGGCGGAGACGACCCAGAGTTTGTGGCGGCAGAAGAAGAAGAAGAAGAAGAAGAAGAAGAAGAAGAAGAAGAAGAAGAAGGCGATGACTACTACGACAACGATGAAGAAGAAGCCTTCACGGTTGCACTGCTGCGCGAGTTTCTCCACGGCATTGTGGCGATACAACAGTTCGGCACTGCCATTGTGGCCAACACAGCCGACATCATCTTGAGCATGGCCGGCGGTGACGAAAAGGAGGAGGAGGAGGTAGAAGAGGAGGAGGAGGACTCAGAAGACTATGATGCCGAGGAGGAAGAGGAGAGTGATGAAGAGGACGAAGAAGAGGAGGATGAAGAGGACGAAGAAGAGGAGGATGAGGAGGACCAAGAAGAAGCCGTGCTGCGTCTGCGCGAACTTCTCCGCTACCACTTCGCGGCACAACTGGCAGCGCTGGAGACGGTGGAGGCGCCGTCCGACGGCAGCGATTGCCCGATCTGTCTGGACGATGAAACGGTGGCTGGGGTGTGGAAAGAGACGCCCTGTGGACACAGCTTCCACGGGCGGTGCCTGGAGACGTGGCTGCAGGCAAACCGGAGCTGCCCCATGTGCCGCGTCAGGTGCTGATGGTGCGTTGCGTACCGTGATTTCATGTGGTTTCTGGAGGATGTAGTGGCTGCTCTAAATTTGGGAATCATCAGTTATGCAAATGGGTCCTGACTCCTGAGGATGTTGAGAAATGTAATCGTAAAAGTGCGCTTATTCACGTGTTTACATATGTTGTGCTCATGTCATGTTCTCTTATGTTTCTCTCTGTGATTGGTAGTAGTAGATGTTGCAGCTGTTGTACGTTTACATATGTTGTTGCTCGTCTCTTCTCCACGAGAGAAGGCCACATCCAAGCTGTTCTTTATAAAAATGTCGAATTCGCAACACTCATTCACTGTTTAATTATGTTTAGGGTGTGGATTTAGTCGATTGAGACTTAACCAAGTCTAAGTTAAATGACATAACATGGTCGAAAGAAAAAGGAAAAATGAAAAAGAAAAAGTTACACGGATCTCACGTATGATATCATGAATATATAGCCTCGACCGAGACTTGAGTCTCAGCCGACTGAGATTTAGCGATCCGGTTATGGTTTATATATGTGTGTATGTGCGCACGCACGCAACCAAAGAGGCTTAAGTGCCAATGAGCGCTGGAATTCGTAAATCCAAAAGGAAGGTATACTAGACCCAGTTCTAGAAGCTCCAACATCAAATGGTGTACGGGGAACGATTATTTGAGGCAAATCTTACCTATGCACAATGCAACGCTAAGAGGTTGCGCGAACCCAGTAGCTCTTTAGTGCAAATGGTGAGTACTTCACCATTGTGCCAAGCTTGTCCTTACCACCGTTCCTCCTCCGCAGCTGCTCAACACCATGGCACACAGGAGATGGCATGTGTCATGATCGTCATCAAAGCAAAGCCCGCCACCCATGGAGGTGGAAGTCGGCGCGTCCCAGAATCCTAGATGTGCCGTCTTTAGTGTATGTCAGCCCATGTAGACGGGGCAACACAAGTGCACCGACTCATATCATTGCTGCCCGTGCGGCGATGAAAAGGTTGGGTATCTATACCCAACAGCATTAGCCACCGCCACCGGCCATGTAGAGGGCAGGAGCACACGGACTAATTTTGGGCGGTGCTGCGTGGAAGGCATCGAAGACGTCGAAGTCTAGATTACTTTTTCGCTAAAAAATGCACCATTTGTTAGTCCTCACTAGCGGTAGGTGATATTGCTGAGGGTTTTCGCCTATGATGATCAATCTGAAAATGATATTTTTCTAGTAATGAAAGTTGAGAGGAGCTGAGTATAAATGAAATGTGATTTCAAAACAAAAGGAGTGGGAATGGGAAATGGCAGGGACTTGTGAGCTAAGTAAGTGGTACAGGTGACTGAGGACTCACTGGGAGTGGGACAAGCTGGTCTGGTCACGCTCACGTATGACGCGCAGCCTGCTCGATACATGGACATGGACATCAGGACATGGACATGGCCGCCCCCGCCGCGCGCAGTAGCTAGGACTAGGAGAGGAGTCTCGCACGACCAGCACCTCCTCGAGTCGTCGATTGATTCCGATCCGTTTGCAGCCAGTCGTACGCGAATGACGAAACCAAACCAATGAGGTGCAGCGGTCGGCGCGCAGCTAAGCACCAGCCTCCAGCTAGCACCGTTGTACTAGTACGTACTGTACGTCAGGCACCATGTTTTTCCGTGGTACGCTGAACCTAAACAAGCTTCCATATTCATGCATGCATGCATATACGCGCCCGAAGCCGAATCTTTTCTACGTACTTATAGATCGATTGGCATTATTAAAGGGCCCTACACCGATCGCCGGTGGATCATGCAACACCAGATCTTGGCATTCATCCCCGCCAGGGTCAACTTCCGATTTTCGTCAAGGCTTGTCGTGCTTTGAAATCCTACGTCCTTTGGCCTAGCGCTCGAGTTTCAGTACTGGCATCATCATCATTGCACTATGGAAAGGGGCGTGTTTGGTTACATTGCCGGTCCAGCCTGGCCCGGCCAGCCTGGCTCTATTGAGCCAGTTTGAAGGGATGCAGGCCAGAAAACACCAGATGCACATAGTTTGGTTGCCTGCATGCCCCTAGTTGCATGAGACAATCATTTTTGACACGGCGTTTGGTTGCCCACATTGCATTAGGCGCACATATGACATGGTGTTTGGTTGTAACCTGCATAACGTGTTGTCACCACTTCAAACTAGTGGTGAGCTTACCACACCGAATCTAAACATGTAGCGCCGTATACTTAAACAAATGACAGTTCTTCCTAACTAGTATCAAATGACAGTCCAAATTATTAAGAGCCATTGGCTAAATAAGGAATAGTTCATCGGTGTTGCTGCTACCAGATCTTCTTCTTCCTCTCCTCTTCTTCTGCTTCTGCTTCTGTTGCTGCTTCTGCTACTGCTGCTGCTGCTTCGTGTTCTTCTTCCATCTTCAAATCCTCCACTGACCTCTGTTAAGCCACATCGCCTCTGCCCATTCCAACCTTTTGTTCTTCGAAGCGTCATTGTCAAATGCCTCCACACCATGCCCAGAGCTAACAACATCGTCAGGCTGGACATCTTCCTCCTCAGGCACGTGTTCATCAAAGCCCCACTGGAGGATCCAGTTATGCAGAATGCAACAAATAAGAACTAGCTTAACCTGAGTGGAGTATGGGTGGAATGGCTTCTGATCCAGGATATTAAACCTATTCTTCAGAGCTCCAAATGCCCTCTCAACAGTTACTCTAAGATTGGAGTGTCTGAGATTAAACAGCTCCTATGCAGTCCTAGGATAGTTCCTACCAGAAAACTCGTTGAGATGGTACCTTGTTTTCCTGAAGGGTGGAAGAATACACGGCCGACATGCATAGCCAGCATCTCCAAGGTAGAACTTGCCGTCAGGGATGTTGATCCCATCAGGTTGACTCATGTTGTCAGTGAGAATGTTAGCATCATGCGCTGACCCCTCCCAGCCAGCCAGCACATATGTGAACTTCATATCAAAGTCAACAGCAGCAAGCACATTCTGGCTTGTGTAGTGCTTCCTCCCCCTGTATGCTGCAGACTGTGACCTAGGAACTCTGGCAGTGACATGAGTACCATCTATTGCCCCAATGCAATCCTAAAAATGGCATCACAAGCCTGTGTTAGTGCTCAACTTGAACAATACAAGCATATCAAGCCATGAAAAGTGTGTATTGTCAATGCTCACCTTGAAGTATGGATACCATCTTGGGCTTCCGCGAATCTTGAGTGGAGTCTGACCAGATGGTCTCCTGATCATCTCTCCTCTAAGCTCCCCAATAGAAAAAAGCACCTGCTTGAAGTACCTAGATATGGTCTCCATCGATCTCCTGAACGTGTTGTGAATGACCCTGAACCTCTGGTTATGGCCAACAACATGGAGGAACATGGCCACTTGCTCTTCGACACTGGTGTTAATGCTATCTTGTAACAGCCCCCTGCTCCTGAAGGTCTCGACAAGCCTGGCAAATGGTGCTCTTTTCATTCTAAGCATCCCCAGAGCCTCAACGTCATTGCAGTTGTAGATGTAGTTCAGATTTTGGATCATCTCCTGTTCCCGGGGAAACAATGGGCCATAGCGGATCAAAGGTCTCCCAGCACGACAAACAGCTCTTTGGTGCATGAACATGACCCATGCCTGAATCACACTAATCAGTGTTGCTGCCTGGATTATCAGCCTCATTCGTCCGTCCATAACCTAGTTGACATCGACGGTTCGTTCAGTGGGAAATCGATCCTACACCTAGCTTAATGGCCTAACCACTTAGCTAACAAAGGGGGGAGGGGTGCTGCTTACGGGCATCGAAGACGAGGACGGCGTAGGGGGAGCCATGGCACAGACCAGGTCGACCAGACAGTGGCCAACAACAAGGGGAGCACCAGATCCGCCGCAAATGCCGCCGCCTCTTCCGCCACCGCCGCCACCATCGCCTCTAGCGCAGATCTGAAATCGCAGCCGCCGCCGGTGGTGAGGCAGTAGGGAAGAAAGGGGGCAGTGGCTATGGGTGAGCGAGTGAAAGGGGGGTGAGGCTAATTTGGCGCCGGGACGGCACGCCAGATTTCCATCTCCCGCCACCCCCCTCGCCCTCGTCTCGCTCCCGCTCGTGCGGCCTCTCGCCGCACTCAGCCTGGCTCGCGAGAAACTGCCGATCCGAGCGTTTCCAGCGAGCCAGGCTCTGTGCTGCTTTGAGAAGCGTGCGATGCAGGCCCAACAGGGAAACCAGGCAACCAAACAGGCCTCTCCCTTCCCGCGCGGGCCTGGTTGGGCTCGATGCGGGCAACCAAACACGCCATTGATACCTTGGCGTTGAAGGTGTCCTCATGTTCGTGCAGCCACATTCTTCACCGGCTGTATTCAACACAAAACAAAAAAGATAGAAAAAAGCACTGATCGGGCATGTCTCATTTGTTGGCTTCCACAGCCTCGTCTCTAATATCCAAACCCTCAAAACTATACTATCCATGTAAAGCTATGTAAAACATCTCAGTTCATCGGATTAACATTGCATCACCGAACAAAACAAGCATAGTTCATCGGCAAATCCATACTACCAACAACTTAAAACAAGGTTAAATATAAACAAAACAGGAAAGGGCGGGAAATCACCATTTCCTAACAGGCCCCTTCCCCTTGCGGTCGTCGGTGCAGCTGTAGGTGTCAGCGTGAAAAGGTGCGTCGTCCTCAGAACTGGAGCTAGAGGTGGAGCCGTCCGTTAGGTCGGAGACGGAGCTGCACCTCATGTCCGACAGCCTTCGAAGCAGGCGGTCCTGCTCCTTCGCATGGCGGGCCGCCTTCGCCTTCGTCGTGGCCTCGTTGTTTGCTTTGTGCTCCAACAAATCGATGGCGAGTCAGAGCGCCTTAGCATTCTTGTGGCGGAGGCGCTGCGCATCTGTCTCCGCCATCATCAGAGAGCGGCGGAGGACCGACGTGAGGAGCGCGGCTTCGGGATCGACCAGCACGCTTGCGCATGAACAGAGCGCGGACATCACCCCTAATTCTCCCTGGCCCATTGTCGCTCGCGCCGGGCTGCACGTGCCTCGGACTCAGGCGTCCTCGTGCGTGCCAGCCCCGGCGCGGCAGTAGGACCGAGTGGTGGCTGGGTCCCACTTCCATACCAGAGGGTGGTGGAGGTGGGTAGCGTACCTAGCGGAGAGAAGTGGAGCTGCGCAGCAGCCGGGAAGGGCCAGCGAAGTTGCCGACGCTGCATCGACGGGCGACGGGCGCTGAAGAAGAAGATCCGCCGTTGTTGGGGCCGCCTTGCTCGAGCAGTGACCTCCTCAATGCGATGCGGAGGGCCACCTCCTTCATGTCGATGTTCGAGCCGTCGGATTATGAACCGGAGGCACCGCTACTTCTGTCGCCAGCCATCGGATTAGAGGGAAGGGGATAGGAAGTGGAGTGGACGGAGAGAGGAGTCGAGTGGAGTTTGGATTGACCGACGTCTAGGGTTTTCCGGATGAGGATATTTATGGGGTCGTGGTGGGCCGGGCTGACATGACTGACGCTTCTGGGCGCGCCCGAGCCGCCTTATATCCGCCCCATATTTGGGCTAGATACCTGGGTCAGCCCGGGTGTTTGAGACCCGTTTGAGCGAAATCACTAGTTAAGGAGTACTCATTGCAAAGATCACTCCCACCTTCCGTAAAAAGGCACGCCCGTGCCTCTCGCAAAATCACAACCATGCCTCTCACGGAAGGAAAAAAAGAGAAAACGTGTTTTTTCGTTTTCGAGGAGGCACGGCCGTGCCTCTCGTCAAAGCACAACCACACCGCTCGCGGAAGCAAAACTGTGCCTCTCGCGAAAGCACAACCGTGCCTCTACCGGAAGCAAAACCGTGCCTCTCGTGGAAGAAAAAAAATAGAAAACGCGTTTTTTTTTCGTTTCCGAAAGGCAGGGCCGTGCCTCTCGCAAAAGCACAACCATGCCTCTACCGGAAGCAAAATCGTGCCTCTCGCGAAAGGAAAAAAAACAAAAAACACGTTTTTTTTTCATTTTCGAGAGGCACGGCCGTGACTCTCGTGGAAGCAAAACTGTGACTCTCGCTAACGGGAAAAAAATAAAACATGTTTTTTTGCGCAACAAAAAAAATTTTGGTCCAAAAGTTAAGGAAGACTAGTGGAAAACCGAAACGTTGAAAAAACCCCAAAGAACCCGTTTAAAAAGCCGAAAACGCGTGCAGAAAAATAAAAAAAAAATCCGAAGGAAGCATCCAGAGCGCGACACGTGGCGGGCGGCTGAGAGCGTGCCAAGTGGTGCTGATTGTTATGAGGCTCCCGAAAAAGTGCTCGTTAATTAGTTGCTCTCCCGTTTGAGGCACCTGTTTGGGTCATATTTTCGTAACCGTTCACTGACCGGACAGGTCGTCCGGGTATTTGAGGCCAGTTTGGGGTGCTGGTTGTACATGCTGTGAGAGCATCTACAACCACCATTGCCTAATTTGGTATCCTATATGCATCCGTGGATAGTGACACCTATTTCTCCGCGTCCGCAGCCGTGGTGCTCAAATGCCTGCCTTACCTTATATTCATATACAAATGTTTGTCCGTTGTCTTTGCATCCACGACAACATTGTCATGGTGCAGCAATCAGTCAAAAGTGTCCATAGGAAGAAAATCCCATCTCTTATGCTCAAGCGTCTTGATAGCGCTTCATGGCCCTTCTTGCTGAGTGTTCAGAGAGGTTATATAACCCATGGTGGATTTGATGGATCACCCCTCTAGCACCAAGGTGTTGCTGGTTAATTGTAGTCAGGGCGATGCTTTCACGCAAGAGTGTGGCCTTCGGCAAAGGGACCCTTTGTCCCCTCTCCTATTCATCATGGTTATGGATCCTAGTCATCAATCCGTGCATCCACATGGGGCTAGTATGTGAAAACATGACCACTATATAAATTTGATGTGTAAACATCATTTGGTTTGCGAATCACAAAAGCGTTTCTCCATAATGTTTGCAAAAATAATATCACATAACGTTCTATTGATTTGATTTTCCCACAGCAAAGTTGAGTGGGCGACACAGTCTCTTCTAATCGGGGTTAATTATTAGAATTCAATGGTGTCGCTAAACCGCCACAGTTGCTTGAGATTGAACCCTTCAACTTGGTTATAACATAATCGATATGGTAGTGTGTCTTTTTCCCCCCTTCCCCTCGTCGCCTCCTCTGAGGCGACTCGGGGGGCAACCCTAGCGCCGCCACCACAGTTTCTCCTCCTTCTTCCTCCTCTCCGCCGCTGCCAGAGGGGCGCCCGACGCTCGGTGGGCATCCCCGATAATGGTGGCGGTGGGGATCTGGCGCCTCCTTCTCGGATGGACGGCTGCGGGCCCGGGGGCGGCGGCCCTGGTCCGCGGCGTGCGGCGGGCGGCGCCGGCGGGTGCTGGTGGGTGGCCTCCGACGGCTGCTGGCAGCGTGGAGGTCACGGTCAAGGCCGTAGCGGCGGGCCCTCGCCGTCCGTCGGGCTCCATGGTGAAGCTTCGGTGTCGGACCGATCTGCTCCGATCCGTGTCGGCGTTGTCCATCGTCTCGTGGTGCCGGATGGCCGGATCTGGCGTTTGGGTGTGTTTCTGGGGGAAACCCCTGGCCGGCGGGGCGCCCCCCCCCCCCCAAAGTCGACGTCTTTGGCGCCGAGCCCCTCCTTGGAGGCTTTGGGGTACCCTCCCCCTCCCACCTCCTCCCTGAGCTCCGGCGAAAGCCGTTTCTCCCCTGGTCTGGGCGTCGACGGCACCTCGGTGGCGTGTTGCTTTTTGAAGGTGGCGGTTGGGAGCTGCTCTTGGTGGTGGAGCGGTTGGTGTCTCGGCTCCAAGCATGGCGGCCTGGTTGTCCTGCTCTTCTTCTTCGGTCTTCGTCATGGATGCGCGCCTTCGTCCGACAGCTCACGTCCCTTGCTCCGTGTTGCCGCTGCCGGACTGGTTCTCATCGGGTTGGCCTTTCGTTGCTCGTACGTCAGCGTTGGTTGCTTCTCCTTTGGCAGCTCGGTCACCTGGTGCTGGGCTATGTGTAGCCACTCTGCTGGTCGATGGTGCGGCACCCATCGAGCCTGGGTGAAAGGGTAGTGGCCCTTTGCAACGGTGGAGACAGCTCAGTGTTGCCCAAGTTTGGCCATGGATGTAGCCGGCGCTCAATGCTTACACGGCAGTTCCCTCCTCCCAAGTACCTAGTTGGCTAGTTGGTGTAGGCGTAGTGTTGGTCGTCGGCAACGATGCTCCATTGTTGCCTTTGTACTGTTCTGCCTAGCTCTATGTATGTTCTTTCCGCTTTTCATTGCATTCTTCTCTTTGTAATGTGGTGCCCCTCTAATTCTGGCCGGTTGATGGCTTTCTTAATTCAAAGGCCTTTAGTGTCGGTTCGTGATGGCCTTTAGTGCCGGTTCGCCAACCGGCACTAAAGAGTGGGGACTAAAGCCCCCCCCCCCCTTTAGTACCGGTTTGTCACGAACCGGCGCTAAAGTGCAAACACGTGGTACGAGCCAGACCCGGGTGCGCGCAGGGCTTTAGTACCGGTTGGTAACACCAACCGGTACTAAATGTTTGGTTTTTTTTCCTTTAATTTTGTGTTTTCAATTTAATTTAGTGATTGTTTTACATTATAATGAGTTGTTAAATCATTAGGTGAAAGTACCGCGAATTAGTTTCGACTGGATGCATTTGGATCTAGCTAGCTAAGTGATCAAGTATATGCCATATCCATATTATACTTGATCATCTAATTAGGTGATCAAGTATAATATATATGGATATGGCATATATATACTTGATCACTTAGGTAGGATCCATCCAGCTGAAACTAATCTGTGGTTTCTTTCATTAAATGATATAATAACTCGTCATCATCATCATATTAATATAAAAACTCTTTGCATCATATCATCAACATGACTATATATATATACTCTAGCTAGCTAGCTAAAAATCATCGTAGTAGTCATTATCACTATTTAATCATCATAGTCATTACCGCTATCTAAGCACCACCAACAGTGGCTTAAAGAAGAAACATTCGCTTGTACCAGAAGCAAAAATATCATCGAGTTCAACATGATTGTCATGATATTATAGGCGTTCATATATAACATCACAAAAGCAAATCACTTTTTGATATTAAGTTCAGAACGAAGAACACGGACATGAAAGGACAAGTACTAAGAGCAGCATGAACTAGCTAAATCACTCCTGCTACTCTCTCTCTCTGGTAAAATAGCATAGAACATGTATAGCTCTCTTGATTCATCAAACTGGAGCATGCAGATGAACCTGTCTCCTAATTGTGGGTTGCGCTTCTCATTGCTGCCCCCTAGTACTTCTCTGCGATCGTTAACAATTTTCCTCCAATCTTTCACTATTAAGCATTCATCGTTTCTAGAAATCCTGAATGTATTCATGTGCAATGCAGGATATCTTGGTCGTAAGCTAACAATTGACATGCGACATTTAGTCTCGATCCCCTGAGGCACAACTGTCATCGAGAGTCCCTGTTGAAGAACATCGTATAGTACTTAATTAATATACTTAGCAATGAAAGTTTAGCAAAAAAATTATGTATGCAAAAGATGCACTGAGGACAAATAGTAAAAATCTTACCATCATTCCTAAATAGATGTGACCGTAGTTTAATACCATCACTATTGGTCGCACGCTTTGAGTACTAAAATCTTACCATCTTACCATCATTCCTAAATAGATGTGACCGTAGAAAATTTGTCTTGACAGTATGAAGATCCTCAAGCCATGAAACATAATGACTTATCTCCTTGCAGTTTAGTTCAGCTCCGAGACAATAGTAGGTCCTGTCTACCAAGCGCCGGACATGTTTGCTTGAATGGAAATAAGCTGTCAATAGAAATTAGTTGTCAATTATTTTTGAATAAGTATCAAAGACAAAAATATAGTTGAGAAGAACTCACATAATGGTAGAACTGGAGGCGTCTGCACATCGATCCATATGTCTCTATTACCCTCAATATCATCTTCCGGACAAATATCAAAGGTGATAACCATATCAGGCTCAAATGCATAAGCTTTGCATAATGCTTGCCAAGTTTTGCATTCAAAATATGTGTACGTGTGTGCATTGTATACTTTGACGTTGAAAGTATAACCATGTTCAGTTTTCAGGTAAACTCTCTTTATCTCCATAGTTTCCATATCATTGAAACATATCTTATCCAGGACAAAAATTCTTGCATGGCAGGGGATGCGCTAGTAGAATAGTGAAAATTAAAAATTATAAGTCAGACAAATGAAGCATATATAAGTCATGCTTAATTACGAAAACAGACTTGTCATTGTGACTTACTGTATCGAATTCGAAGGCCTCATCCAGCTTGATGCTGAATCGCATATCATCAACAAGGAAATTTCTGTCGCACTGGCCGCGCTGGTCTTCACAATATTCGCACATAATGAAATTTTTTCCATCGTCAGACGACATTTCTTATATGTTCATATAGGCGAAATATTAAACACTTACTAATTCAATTAATTCAACTACTTCTATTAATTCAACTAAGCATTTACTAAAAATAAATTAGTTATATTAATTCAAATAATCTCATATACCTAAATTTTAATTAGTTCAAATAATCTCATATACCTAAATTTTCTTGCTAAAAATAAACTATTTCTATTAATTCAACTAGTTCAAATAAGCATTTACTAAAACTAAACTAGTTATATTAATTTAACTAGTTCAACTAAGCATTTACTAAAAATAAACTAGTTATATTAATTCAAATAATCTCGTATACCTAAATTTTAATTAGTTCAAATAATCTCATATACCTATAAATTTTCTTACTAAAAATAAACTAGTTATATTAATTCAACTAGTTCAACTAAGCATTTACTAAAAATAAACTAGTTATATTAATTCAAATAATCTCGTATACCTAAATTTTAATTAGTTCAAATAATCTCATATACCTATAAATTTTCTTACTAAAAATAAACTAGTTCTATTAATTCAACTAGTTCAACTAAGCATTTCTAAAAATAAACTAGTTATATTAATTCAACTAGTTCAAATAATCTCGTATATCAAAATTTCTTACTAAAAATAAACTAGCTCTACTAATTCAACTAGTTCAAATAATCTCATATACCTAAATTTTCTTGCTAAAAATAAACTAGTTCTATTAATTCACCTAGTTCAAATAATCTCATATACCTAAATTTTCTTACTAAAAATAAACTAGTTCTATTAATTCAACTAGTTCAAATAATTTCATATACATAAATTTTCTTACTAAAAATAAACTAGTTCTAATTCATCTAACATTAACATTTCTAACATTCTAAAAATAAACTAGTTATATTAATTAATTCATCTAAACAATAGAAAACAGAAAATAAGTAAAAAAAAATGTGTGTGTGTGTATGTGTGTACGTACATGTGTGTATGTATAGTGTGTGTGTGTGTATGTGTGTATGCGTGTGTGTATGTGTGTGTGTATGTGTGTGTGGGTACTATGATCGAGCGGGCGTACGGGCGGCGGGGGCGGCGACGACGGGCGACCGGGGGGGGGGGGGGGCGGGGACAGGCGACGAGACGGGCGGCGGGGGCGGCGGCGACGATGTACGGGCTGCGGGGGCAGCGAGGGTGGCGAGGGCGACGGACGGCGGGGGCAGCGAGGGTGGCGAGGGCGACGGCATGGCAGCGTCGGCGTCGGAGATCGATGTCTTGCGAGAGAAGTGAAACGAAGTGGTCAACGATAACTGAATTTTCGTAAGTGACATATATATAGGAGGGGCCTTTAGTAACGGTTGGAGCCACCAACCGGTACTAAAGGCCAATTTTGGCCAACCCAAGTTGCGGGAAACGAGGGCCTTTAATACCGGTTGGTGGCTCCAACCCGTACTAAAGGGCACGCATTAGTATCGGTTGGAGCCACCAACCGGTACTAATGGTCGTGCTCCCACCCGCACCGGCGCTATTTTTAGTCCCACCTTGCCGAGCGAAGGGCAGCCGCACTGGTTTATAAACCCAGTCGCGGCTGCCCTTTCGAACTCCTCTATATAGCAGGCTTCTGGGCCTAACTAGGGCGCGCTGCCCTGTGAGCCTGCTGGCCCTTCTGGGCCTGAATTTGCACACCCTAGGTCTGGCAGGCCCACCGGGCAGCGCCCCAACAATTTTTTATATATTTTTTCTTTTCTGCATTATTTATTTTCTTCTATTTATTTTTGAGTATTTTTTATATAGTTTTTTCTTTTCTGCTTTATTTTTTTTTCTTCTATTTATTTCTGAGTAGTTTTTTTGCTGTATTTAGTTTCTTTGTGAATATTTTTGCTTTATATATTTTTTTCTTTTCTGCATTATTTATTTTCTTCTATTTATTTTTGAGTAATTTTTTATATAGTTTTTCTTTTCTGCTTTCTTTTTTTCTTGTATTTATTTCTGAGTAGTTTTTTTGCTGTATTTAGTTTCTTTTGAATATTTTTGCTTTATATATTTTTTTTCTGCATTATTTATTTTCTTCTATTTAATTTTGAGTAATTTTTTTATATAGTTTTTCTTTTCTGCTTTATTTTTTTCTTCTATTTATTTCTGAATAGTTTTTTTTGCTATATTTAGTTTCTTTGTGAATATTTTTGCTGTATATAGTTTTTTTATTTTCTGCATTATTTATTTCTGCTATTTATTGCTTTATATAGTTTCTTTTCAGAGTTTGTTTTGCTGTGATTTACTGTTTCACGGTCATTTAGCTCTCTGAACAAATTGGTAAATGACTGAAAAACAGAAGTGCCCGTGTAACTGATGAGTTCTCGTCCGAAACCCTGATACTCCGAAAGAGATTGTCTAGTTTGTACACGAAGTTCGTCCAGTTTTTGCCGTGACCCTCTCCACTCTTTCGCACATGCTATGCGGGTGAAATGATGATACCTTCAACATTTTCAGAGTTTGTTTTGTAGTGATTTTTATTTTCACGGTTATTTAGCTCTGATCTAAACAAATCGGTGACTGAATAACAACAAATGATGTCAGAACGTGTTGGAAATTGATGACGTCGCTTCGAATGCTGCATAATGCCGGCTCAAAAAAAGTCTGGAGTTCAAATAAGTTTAAAAAAATGAAGTGCCTGTGTAACTGATGAATTCTCGTCCGAAACCGGTGAATACTCATATTGAGTCCACAAATTATACATATAGAGTTCAATAAAAACCAAATGCTTGTGATAGTTTGAAAAATAACATATTTAAATTGTGCATCTGAATGCAGAAAAAATACATTGATCAGTACCGCCTTTCAGCCAAAACGCGCTAGTACATATAAAAAATACATTGATCATCAATGATCTTTTTGTATAGAATCTAAATTGTCAATATGAATCTACCGCCGATTTAAGAACCGGCGAAGACTCCTATTGCAGCCACAGATCCTACACATAGAGTTTAATTAAGACCAAATGCTTGTGATAGTTTGAGAAGTAACATATTTAAGGTGGTCAAATTCTTGTTAGGGGAGCAAGGTGGGACTAAAAATAGCCCCTGCCACAACCTCTTTAGTACCGGTTCGTGCCACGAACCGTTACTAAAGATGCTGGTGCCCGGCCAGCACCTTTAGTACCGGTTCGTGGCACGAACTGGTACTACATATTCGCAATGAACCGATACTAAAGGTCTCCTCCCGTCTAGTCATTTGAACCGGCACTAATTGACGCATTAATACGGCAGTTCCCTCCTCCCAAGTACCTAGTTGGCTAGTTGGTGTAGGCGTAGTGTTGGTCGTCGGTAACGATGCTCCGTTGTTGCCTTTGTGCTGTTCTGCCTAGCTCTATGTATCTTCTTTTCGCTTTTCATTGCATTCTTCTCTTTGTAATGTGGTGCCCCTGTAATCCTGGCCGGTTGATGGCTTTCTTAATTCAAAGTCAGGCTTGGTTCGAGCTCTTCTTGAACTCGGCCGGCGCCTTTTCTCTAAAAAATAACATAATCGATATGTGAAGCTGACTTTTTTGTCAGCAATGATACCTGACATGAGTTATGAGAATAATAAACAAATGAATCTGACATAGATGATTTCACTGAGAATGGTCATTCTATCCGAACTAACTACATTATACACGTTTATTCAGCTGCTATGGAAGTGTTCGGTATTACTAATGCGACTTACAACAAAGAAGAAATCTAGGGATCGATATAGCCACAATAATGTCCTTGTCATGAAGATCCACCAAAACTACTGATCATCCAACCCCGTTCAAACATAAACATTGAGATGGAGTGTGTCGAATTAGCTGTGGCTTTTTGAACTACAATTCTAAGTATATGCATAGTAAAAGATCAATCAAACAACAACACTTAACAGGTTAAAATCCGAGGAAAAATCGAACAACTCCTAGAATAGTCTAAATCTTATAGATTTAAATCCTGAAAACATAACACCATTTCCAGATCTGAGCATAAGGGGAGATGCAACAACGTCATAATTTTTAACGATAAAGGGTTTCCTTCCGAGTGCGGCGAATCTGCACCCGGGCTCAGCTGTATCCCCGCTCACGGAAAAAATTAAAAAAATAGAAAAAATTTCTAAAAATTCTAAATTTTTTTGTGTGATAGATAATTAGATGCGTAAGGTTCACTGCAAAAATCAACTAGTTTGGACATTTGAGCAAGTCTGTGCAATTAAGACAAAAGCGGGGTCTCTAAAAAAGTTTACTGTTCATGAACTGTTTTGACCCGATTTGTCTTTTTTGTCGAGACCTACTCAAATGTCCAACAGAGTTGATTTTTGCATCGGACCTCATGCATCTAATTATCTACCACACAAAAAAATTGGAATTTTTTGAATTTTTCTAGTATTTTTTTTTTGAATTTTTTGCTGACCGGGAGCAGCTGATCCCGGGCTCCAGGATGAATTATCGTTTCCTTCCGCTTTATGTTATAAAGCAACACTCCAAGCATAAAATCGACCATACAACAAAGAAAAATAAAAGAGCAAGAATGGTAAAGATACAAGACACCACTAACGAGCGTCGAATGCAACAAGCGCAAGCCAGAGCATCGAGGTCCTCGGCAAACACGATCCTGCACACAACACGACAAATACAGGGTAGTGACCCGCAGCCGGAGGAGGCCACGCTCTGTCAACTCCGTCGAGTCCCTTAGTCGATTAACCAACCGTCTCTACCTCCAAAGAAGGTCCCCTACCCTCTCGCCCTGGACCGAAGGGCGCCACACCATCAGCAGTTAAAGCCGCTCATCCCCAAGCGGAAGGCCGGAACCAACCGGACGCCGGGGAGAAGACTACCGGCATGGCCACTTCCCCTCGCAGCGCCACACCACATACATCGCCATCGCCGCAGTCGGATCACCGTCACCCGAAAGCAACCGGAGAGGACATCACTGATGCAGAGATCCCACCTCCGGCACCGAAGCCTCAACCACCCCTCCACCGACCAAAGGTGGTGCCTTCAAGAAGAACAAAGCCGCCGGCGCGTCATCAGCACCCAACCGGAGAGTTTGGGCTTTCGCCCTGGTCGCGGAGGTAGAGGGTGAGGGAAGGACCTCGATGCCGCCACCAGAGGAGAACAACGCCGGAGCGCCGTCGACATCGTGGCCGCAGCAGCCGACCAAGGGTTTCCCCCGGTCCATGCCCACATAACCCTCCATCGCCAACCGGGTGCCAGAGCTAGGCACATGGATGCTGGCAACGGAGACCGGCGGGGCAGGAAGAGGCGCAAAGGAGGAGGCCACCGCTCCAGATCCGCTCAAGGGGCCAACGGGAAGACCCCAGGAGTCAGCTCAATGTCCGCTGCCGGCCCGCTGCCCACGCGGCCAGGCACGACACCCTTCCGCATCCACACCAGCCACCCACCGCATGGGAGCCGCTGTGCCACCCGGTAGTGACCGCCGACACAGGTCCGGGGCGGCACGCACAGAACCACCACCCGCCGCACGCCCAGGGACGAGCAACACAGGCTCTTCGCACCGCGGCCAGGCACCGGCCCTGCCGCCGCCGCCGCCCGCCGCGGCGCCCACTTCTAGCGCAGCGCCGCCGCTCGACCTTGCCAGCCTGCGCCAGTCTCCGTCGGAGCAGGGAAAGACATGCCCCGCCACCGCCGACACAGACAGGGCTTTGCCCTTCCCGCAAGCCGACGGCGGCGAGGGGAGAGGCGGGGGAGTGAGGGCTTGGGGGCGGCGTCTAGGGTTTCCCCTCCGCGTCACTCGCGGGAGCGACCGGGAAGGGGAGGGGGAGGGTTTTTTTTCACGTCATATTTTTTCCCTGAGAGGGTTCAGTGGACGCTTATCTATCCAATCAAGTAATTCATAATTAGTATGGTCCGATGTTCCATAAGAATGAAGTTATTTGAGTAGTAAATTGTTTTTAGTACAAGTTTACTTCCTTATAATTATTTGATTGGTAAATTGTTTTTTTACAAGTTTTACTTCCTTATTCCTGTATATTTCAAATGTAGGTGCATCAATAACAGATTGAGTAAACTGAAAGATGGAACTTCTTATAATGCAACATTGTTTGACTAAACAGAACGGTTCAAAGGTTATTAGGTGAAGTAGAATAACTTAAGACAAATTAAGTCTTACTTGTAGAGCTTATTAACACAGAAAGTAGGGAATGGGATGAGTAGCTAATCAGGGATATATTTTGGCCTATTGATGCCCAAAGAATTCTGAATATTCCTCTTGCTATTGGAATGATGGATGACTTTGTTTCATGGCACTACAACCGTACTGGGATTTTCACAGTCAAAACAGCATATCATATGGAGTGGGAGCAACAGCATGGACGAAAGTTGAGGAGAACCAATTCCATGATTTCCTCAAGTACTAGTCCTATATGGGGTATCCTATGGAAACTTCGAATTCCAGCAAAGGTGAAAATCCACTACTGGAGAGCACTCTTTGGGGCAAATGCATGCCGTGGTATTACGGTGAATCGTCACATAATTACTAGTTCACAGTGCCCTATATGCGGACTGCACTGCGGGAGCTTGAGACACGCTTTTTTCAAGTGCCCAAGAGTCCAAGAAATTTGGACGTTGCTGGGTATGGCTAGAAAGATCAATGACCTTTGTGAGTTGGAGAGTCAGTGCTGGCTGACTTATTACTTATGCTGTTTGCAACAGCAGTTTTTCTTCCTGATGTGAATTGCAAGGAGCTAATTGCAACAGCAGTTTGGTACTGTTGGTGGGAGCGGAGAAAATATACACATGGGGAACCCCTACAGGAGTCAAAGAAGAGCAGCTCAAGCGATCTCCACACTGTCAAGACTTTTTACTCCGCATATAAGTTTTGGTCATACGATCAGTTGCGAGCGCGTCGGGAGTGTCTCCAACCCTCACGTGTGGTGTGCTGGGTGCATTTGTATTTTTTTTCATTTCTGCATGCATATTGGGGGATTTTCCAAATTTTTTGTTTTTTGGATTTTGCTTGATTTTTTTAGGTCTTTATGAACAAAAATATTTATTTTTTATTTTCTCACGCAAAGCACATTTAAAAAAAAACTCATACGTTTGCTATTGTGCTTCCGCGTGAAGCGGAATTGTGCGTCTCGAAAGTGAAAGACCATAACTATGTTCCCCGAAAGTGAAAAGGCGCAATGGTGCTTCCTAAAAAGGGGAAAAGCACTGATGTGCTTTTGCGAGAAGCACAAATGTACTTCCCGAAAAGTGAAAAACACACGTGCTTCCCGGTTTTTGATTTTTTTCTTCTTTCAGTTTTCTTGCTTTCCATTTTTTTCTTTTTTGGGGACAAAGATTGTCCAAACCGATCAATATGCATATAGTTTTGAAGATCTTGATGCGAGAAATCGAAGGGTGTAAACGGTTCATAATTTGGACACACGATTTAAGAGATACAATGTTTGAAAAAAACCTACGAAAAAGAGTAAAACTCATAGGTTGTGACAAATGTTGAACACGCGGTGTGTCACTTGTCACCGCTAGAGAATGTTGAAGTGACCTTTGCAAAAGGTACCCTTAACTAGTGATTTCGAAGATACAAAAGAAATTCTACAAAGGATTCCAGATGGGCAGGTGTGGATAGGTTTAATAGGGAGTCAGGGGAGTTGGGCCACGAGAAGAGAGATTAGTTGGGGAGAGAGCGATCCATAGAATACCCGTAATTATTCGTAGGTCTAGTATTTTTTAGAAATTAAGGTTTACTAGAGAGAACCCTATTTGCCGATGGTTCGCATAGACGAGCGAGCGATAGCCGGATTGGCCAACCCATTAGCTAGGATTTGTGCAAGAGAGATCTTCGTTATGGAAGTTTTTGACAGGTTTTCAAAACCTTCTAGAAGGTTTCAGTCCATTTTTTTTTCCTTTTTTGTTGTTTTCTTCATGTTTTTTGTTTTTTATTTTCTTTACTGTGTTTTTTCAAATGTTTCTAAAAATGTTCAGGTTTTTTTAAATCATATATTTAAATTTAACTTGCATCTTTAAAAACTTCAAAACTTCAAAAATTCTAAAACCAAAATAACTCCAGTGTTTGGACACAACGAGTGTCCAATAGGACACCCCATGTACCGGCACATATGCTGCAAAAACTTGGAAGTTCCTAGTTGTAAAACTGTAGAATGCAAAACATGATCTATTTGAACTAGTGTCATTTTCAAACTTAAATTTTAAGAATCCTTGTAAACGTAGAAGGAAAATTAGGTAAAACGCGAATTGAAACATAAGGAATTATTTGTTCATTTAAAAGATAATTTTAGGGTTGACCAGAAATATGCTCGGTATTAATTTTTTTTCAAAAGGGTCCTTCATTCACGTGATATATTTATCTCATGAATGAAATAATCAAGCTTGATTGCGAGAATGATACAAATAGAAATTGGTTTGTTCAAGGAGACACTTTAAAGGTTGGTTTTTTGTGAAATATGTTATAATTATCTTAGATAAATGTTACATAAGACAGAACATATTTTTTCTCATGTCAAGAAGAAAAAAATAACAAACAATGTTGGCAATTTAAGGTAGTAGTTCCTGCAAAAATGTCATCGCATCAGTTCGGACCTATTTTTCATGTCAGGACATAAAGAACACTAGATCACACAATACATTTGACTGGAACAAAAATGTTGACACATGACACAATGTTACCTTTGTTTCAGAAAAAAATAACCTTTACACAAAAATGAAATTTAACCTAGGTCCAAAGGAGCCCATGACCAGTCTATATTTTCAGCCAATATGGAGTCATTCGAGGTTGATTTTACTGCTTACCTCATCCTTTACAAAAAAAATTAAAGTTATAGGTTTGTCCTGAGTCAAACTTCTATAAGTTTAACCAAGTTTATAATAAAATTTACTAATATCCACAACATTAAATATATAGAGTATGATAATACATTTTATGATGAATCTAATGAAACTAGTTTGGTGTTATAGATTGATATATTTTTCTATAGAGTTCATCAAGTGTGTTACCGAATTTACTGCCTGGTAACCAAATCCTTGGTCGTGACTAACCAAAGTGTGTTTGCCGGTGGTCTTTCGGTTACCGCCCGGTAACCAAATCCTTGGTCGTGACTAACCAAAGTGTGCTTGTCCGTGGTCTTTGCATCAATGACAACATTGCCATGGTGCAGCAACCGGCCAAAAGTGTCCATAGGAAGATATCCCATCTCTTATGCTTAAGCTTGGACATCATTGGCGTTTCGATAGCGTCTCATGGCCCTTCTTGCTGAGTGTTCACAGGCAGAGAGTTTATAGGCTTATAGCCCATGGTGGATTCGTTGGATCACACTCCCCCATGGCTCGACTAGCACCAAGGTGTTGCTGGTTAATTGTAGTCACGGGGATGCTTTCATGTAAGCGTGTGGCCTTCGGCAAGGGGACACTTTGTCCCCTCTCCTATTCATCATGGTTATGGATACTAGTCGTCATTTGATGTGTAAACATCATTTGGTATGTGCATCAGTGCATCACAACCTGGATGCGTTTCTCCGTAATGTTTGCAAAAATAATATCACAGAACGTTCTATTGATTTGATTTTCCTAGAGCAAAGTTGAGTTGGTGCAGTGACACAGTTTCTTGTATAATAGGGATTAATTATTAGAATTCAATGGTGTCACTAACCGCGACAGTTGCTTGAGATTGAACCCTTCAACTTGGTTATAACATAATCGACATGTGAAGCTGATTTTTTGTCAGCAATGATACCTGACATGAGTTGTAAGATTAAGAAACAAATGAATCTGAAATAGATGATTTCACTGAGAAAGGTCATTCTCTCCAAACTAACTACATTATACATGTTTTTTGAGCTGCTATGGAAGTCTTAGGTATACTCATGTGACTTACAATAAAGAAGAAATCTAGGGATCAATATAACCACAATAATGTCTTTGTCGTGAAGATCCACCAAAACTACTGCTCATCCAACTGTTCAACCACAAACATTGTGGTGGAGTGTGTCAAATTAGCTATGGCTTTTTGAACTACAGTTCCAAGTATATATACGATAAAAGATCGATACAACAACAACACTTGAAAGGTAAAAATCCAAGGAAAACTCGAATGATTCCTAAAATAGTCTATATATCTTATAGACTTAAATCCTTAAAACGGAGCACCAGTTCGAGACCTAAGTATAACCGGAGATGCAACAACGTCATAATGTTCCTCTGAGAGGGTTCAGTGGAAGTATATCAGTCCAATCAAGTACTCCGTACTTTTTTTTTAACATATCAAGTACTTCGTACTTAGTATGGTCAGATGTTCCAGAAGAATAAAATTATTTGAGTAGTAAATTGTTTCTTTACAAGTTTTACTTCCTTATAATTATTTGAGTAGTAAATTGTTTTTTTTACAAGTTTTACTTCCTTATTCCTGTATATTTCAAATGTAGGTGCAACAATAACTCTTTGGGCAAACTGAAAAATGGAACTTCTTATAATGCTACACTGTTTGACTAAACAGAACAGTTCAAAGGTTATTAGGCGAAGTAGAATAACTTCAGATAATTTAAGACTTGCTTGTACTTTTGTCCTCCCTTAATGTAGAAATTTTCTCAGCTATCAGATTGCCGTGCGGTCACCCCGAAGCGCTCCATCAATCTCAGTGCCATTCCATCGCAAGAAACGGAGATTCATTTATCAATGCCATCAGTGGGATCCGTAGTGAATCTGCGATGTGGGACTAAATTGGAGTACTTTGCAGTTTTTTTAGAACATAGGCGTCAGGGACGTCCGGCTTTAAATTAATAAAGCCCACAACTTAGACAGAGTATCACAACCACAAGACCAACAGACGGCACCATAAGAGGCAAATAAGTTAAGGAAACGACCGCGAGACGAGTGAATAGGTGCGGTACAAGGCGATATCAGCCCAAACTACGAGCACGCAGGCTCGGGGGGTGCGAGGACCAAAAGGGGTTGCCCATCCCTATGCGGCAGCCAACTGATCGGACGACGGGGCTCGGGACTTGGAGTAGACGGAGCGCTGACGGCAGATAGCTTGGCGGTGAAGATCAGAGTCCTGTTGTCTTCCCAACGGAGCCCATTGCTGCAAGAACACGATGCATTTGAAGATAACGTCAGCGGGATGCGAGGAAAACACACTCTCAATAGTAAACTTGTTACGGATATTCCAAATAGCCCAAAGCATAGCCGCCGCACAAGTCCACATGACCCTACGAGACGTGCCTTGAACCAGAGACAAGGAAGACACGAGCTCAGATCGGGAGCGAGGATCCCAATCCACTCTCGCGGCCGCACGGACCGCGCTCCAGGCAAAACGAGCCAAAGAGCACCGGAAGAAAGCGTGGTCAGCATCTTCCGGGACCCCACACACAGGGGCCGGAGGTGGGGCCATTGCGTTTAGCAAGGTTAATAGAGGTAGGAAGGCGATCTTGGCAAAGTTGCCAGAGGAAGACCTTGATCTTGAGGGCGATTTTAGCCTTCCAAAGCCCCGTGGCTGCCGATGGGATCTGGCCGCGGGAAAGCTCTCTGTATAGGGAGTTGACAGAGAATTTGCCAGAGCCCGAAAGCCTCCACGAGATCGTATCCGCGGAGTCCGACAAGCGGACGTCTGCAAGCAGAGCCCGAAGGCGATCCCAATCCGCCAACTCCGGCCCCATTAGTTCGCGCCTGAAGTTAATGCAGGGGGGAGGCGCTAAGAGCCAAAGCAACCCGTTGATCGGGCTCGACTGCTATGGAGTAGAGTTGGCGAAACTCCGACCATAGAGGCCGCTGGCCAATCCAAAGATCAAGCCAGAGACACGTGGAGCGCCCATTGTTAACCCCAAACTTTGCACCCCTGGCAAAGAAGGGTTTGAGGGATTGAATGGAGTTCCAAAAAGGTGACCCTCGAGAAGCCGCGTCAAAGAAGTTCCCATGCGGGAAATATTTCGCACGGAGGAGGTCGATCCAAAGGCCAGTCTCTCCCTGAGACATTTTCCAGATCCACTTGCACATTAGTGCGATGTTCATCAACTTGAAATTGATGATCCCAAGGCCCCCCTGGGCTTTAGAACGGCACACGGCCTGCCATTTAACTATATGGTATTTCCATTTCGGTCCCGCTCCTTCCCAAAAAAAAGGGACCGCGGGGTATCAAACTTAGAGTGTACCCATCCGCCAGCAAGAACAAGCCCATGGCAAACATGGGAAGAGAAGAGAGGCTGGAGTTGTACAGACAGGCAGTAGCGCTCTTATCGCGGTCGGTGGTCGCCGGCGCCCCCAGCGGTCCGCCGCGCGTGCGTCGCCAGCGAACGAGGATGGGACGGGAACGTCGCCCCAAGGAGCGCGTGGCCTCCATTCCCCTCGTCCTCCGGCGACCTCCTCCTCCGTCTCCGTCCGGCGAGGCGGCGACCGCCTCTACTCCACTCCACGGTGGTGCAGGCGTCCGCCGAGGGGCCCGGCCGACCGGTGGCAATTTGGGGATCGTTAACGAGGCTGTGTTTCGTTTTCTGACAGAAATGAAGAGGGCTTTTTTTTTGAGGCATGAAGAGGGATTTTTTTTGAGACAAATGAAGAGGGCTTTGTGTTAATGCCACCATCGGACATCGGTTCACCTATCTAGGCCCATGAAATAGCTGAAGGCCCATTAGAACAACAAGAAAACTCGAAATCACTAGTAAAGGAGTATTCCTTGCGGAGATCACTCCAACTTCCCCAGATTGGAGTGATCTCTCGCGGAAAAAAGGATAAAACGTTTTGAATAAACGGATCTACGGAAAAAAGGAAAACTCCCAGGTTGATAGGTTTTGACGAACTTTTTTTATGAAAAAAACCGGACGAAAAACCCGAACCGGGAGCACGGGTTTTTTCCATTTCCGAAAGAGGCACGCCCGTGCCTCTGACGAAATCACAATCGTGCCTCTCGCGGAAGCAAAACCGTGCCTCTCGCGAAGGAAAAAAATAGAAAACGCGGTGTTTTTTCGTTTCCGAGGAGGCATGGCCGTGACTCTCGTGAAAGCACAACCGTGCCTCTCGCAGAGGCAAAACCGTGCCTCTCGCGGAAGAAAATAAATAGGAACCTGCTTTTTTCGTTTCCAAAAGGCACGACCGTGACCCTCGCGAAAGCACAACCGTGCCTCTCGCGGAAGCAAAACCGTGCCTCTCGCGAAAGAAAAAAAACAGAAAATGCATTTTTTTTCCCGTTTTCAAGAGGCACAGCCGTGCTTCTCATGAAAACAAAACCGTAACTCTCGGGAAAAAATGTGTTTTTTGCGCAAAAGAAATTTAAAAATTTTTTTTGTTCGAAAAGCTAGGGAAGACTGGTGGAAAACCAAAACGTCAAAAAAAAAAGAAAAAAAAGTTTAAAAAGCCGAAAGCACGTGCGAAAAACTAAAAAACAAAATCCGAAGGGAGCGTCCAGAGCACGACACGTGGTGAATGGCTGGGAGCGCGCCAAGTGGCGCTGATCGTTGCGAGGCTTCCGAAGGAGCGCTCGTTAATTAATTACTCCCCAAGAAAACCCTTCGGAAAAAATTAGAACAACCAGAAAGGATAGCTTAAAAAAAGAAAGAAGAGATACAACTAATGTTTTCTCAAAAAATTTAAGGTTATGTTCAAAAAAAAATATGGTTGTCTCAAAAAAGGGAGGTGGTATGCATTAAAAAAAAGAGAGAGATGGCCGTCGAGGCTTCCCAACGATCAGCTGCGAGCGTGCCGAGAGTGTCTACAACCCTCACGTGTCGCGTGCTAGGTGCATCCATATTTTTTTCATTTCTACATGTGTATCGGATGATTTTCTAAAATTTTGGTTTTTTGGATTTTGTTTGGTTTTTTAGGTTTTTATGAAGAAAATTATTTATTTATTATTTTCTCGCGTTAAGCACACATTTAAAAAAAATCATAGGTTTGCTATTGTGCTACCGCGTGAAGCGAATTGTGCGTCCCGAAAATGAAAAGCATAACTATGCTCCCTGAGAGTGAAATGGCGCACTTGTGCGTCCTAAAAAGGGGATCAGCGATGGATAAGAAGCAGCTCGCATGAGGAAGGAGAAGAAAGAACTTGCAGCGGCGGCGGAGGGGGCCGGCCTGCCGGCGGCGATTTGGGGGATTGTTAACGAGGCTGTGTTTCGTTTTCTGACATGAAGAGGGCTTGTTTTTTTCTTTTTTGAGGCATGAGAGGGCTTTGTGTTAATGCCACCATCGGACAGGTTCACCTACCTAGGCCCACGAAATAGCTGAAGGCCCATTAAAACAACAAGAAAACCCTTCAGAAAAAAAAAATAGAACAACAAGAAAGGATAGTCTAAAAATTAAGGTTGTCTCAAAAAAGAGAGATGGAATCCCGCCGGGGCTTCCCAACGATCAGTTGCGAGCGCGCCGGGAATGTCTCCAACCCTCACGTGTCGCGTGTTAGGTGCATCTGTATTTTTTTTTAATTTCTGCATGCGTATTGAAGGATTTTCTAAATTTTTGGGTTTTTGGACTTTGCTTGGTTTTTTAGGGTTTTATGAAGAAAATTGTTTATTTTTTATTTTCTCACGTGAAGCACAACAACAACAACAACAACAACAACAACAACAACAACAGCAAAGCCTTTAGTCCCAAACAAGTTGGGATAGTCTAGAGGTGAAACCCATAAGATCTCGCAACCAACTCATGGCTCTGGCACATGGATAGCAAGCTTCCACGCACCCCTGTTCATAGCTAGCTCTTTGTCGATACTCCAATCCTTCAGGTCTTTCTTAACGGGCTCCTCCCATGTCAAAATCGGTCGACCCCGCCCTCTCTTGACATTCTCCGCACGCTTTAGCCGTCCGCTATGCACTGGGGCTTCTGGAGGCCTGCGCTGAATATGCCCAAACCATCTCAAACGATGTTGGACAAGCTTCTCCTCAATTGGTGCTACCCCAACTCTATCTCGTATATCATCATTCCGGACTCGATCCTTCCTCGTGTGGCCACACATCCATCTCAACATACGCATCTCCGCCACACCTAACTGTTGAACATGTCGCCTTTTAGTCGGCCAACACTCCGCGCCATACAACATTGCGGGTCGAACCGCCGTCCTGTAGAACTTGCCTTTTAGCTTTTGTGGCACTCTCTTGTCACAGAGAATGCCAGAAGCTTGGCGCCACTTCATCCATCCGGCTTTGACTCGATGGTTCACATCTTCATCAATACCCCCATCCTCCTGCAACATTGACCCCAAATACCGAAAGGTGTCCTTCCGAGGTACCACCTGGCCATCAAGGCTAACCTCCTCCTCCTCACAGCTAGTAGTACTGAAACCGCACATCATGTACTCGGTTTTAGTTCTACTAAGCCTAAACCCTTTCGATTCCAAGGTTTGTCTCCATAGCTCTAACTTCCTATTTACCCCCGTCCAACTATCGTCAACTAGCACCACATCATCCGCAAAGAGCATACACCATGGGATATCTCCTTGTATACCCCTTGTGACCTCATCCATCACCAATGCAAAAAGATAAGGGCTCAAAGCTGACCCCTGATGCAGTCCTATCTTAATGGGAAGTCATCGGTGTTGACATCACTTGTTCGAACACTTGTCACAACATTATTATACATGTCCTTGATGAGGGTAATGTACTTTGCTGGGACTTTGTGTTTCTCCAAGGCCCACCACATGACATTCCGCGGTATCTTATCATAGGCCTTCTTCAAGTCAATGAACACCATATGCAAGTCCTTCTTATGCTCCCTATATCTCTCCATAAGTTGTCGTACCAAGAAAATGGCTTCCATGGTCGACCTCCCAGGCATGAAACCAAACTGATTTTTGGTCACGCTTGTCATTCTTCTTAAGCGGTGCTCAATGACTCTCTCCCATAGCTTCATTGTATGGCTCATCAGCTTAATTCCACGGTAATTAGTACAACTCTGAACATCCCCCTTGTTCTTGAAGATTGGTACTAATATACTCCGTCTCCATTCTTCTGGCATCTTGTTTGCCCGAAAAATGAGGTTGAAAAACTTGGTTAGCCATACTATCGCTATGTCCCCGAGACCTTTCCACACCTCAATGGGGATACAATCAGGGCCCATCGCCTTGCCTCCTTTCATCCTTTTTAAAGCCTCCTTCACCTCAGACTCCTGGATGCGCCGCACAAAACGCATGCTGGTCTCATCAAAAGAGTCATTCAGTTCAATGGTAGAACTCTCATTCTCCCCATTGAACAGCTTGTCGAAGTACTCCCGCCATCTATGCTTAATCTCTTCGTCCTTCACCAAGAGTTGGCCTGCTCCGTCCTTCACGTGAAGCACATTTAAAAAAAATCATAGGTTTGCTATTGTGCTTCCACGTGAAGCGAAAGTGTGCGTCCCGAAAGTGAAAAGGCGCAGTTGTGCCTCCTAAAAAGGGGAAAGGCACTATTGTGCTTTTGCGAGAAGCACAAATGTGCTTCCCGAAAAGTGAAAAACACATGTACTTCTGAGTTTTTGATTTTTTTTCCTTTCAGTTTTCTTGTTTTCCTTTTTTTCTTTTTTGGGGAAAAAGATTGTCCACACCAATTAATATGCATATAGTTTTGAAGATCTTGATGCGAGAAATCAAAGGGTGAAAACGGTTCATAATTTGGACGCACGATTAAGAGATACAATGCTTTGAGAAAAAGTCTACGAAAAAAGGGTAAAACTCATAGATTGTGACAAATGTTGAACATGCAGTGCGTCACTTGTCACCACTAGAGAAGATAGAAGTGACCTTTGCCTTGGATGTGGAGGTGACTGTCGGGCAGGTGCGCGTGTGGGGGCTTGCCCGCTGCCTGGTGCCCCGGCTGACGAGGGCGGGCGAACGCGAGCTATTGGAGGTCTTTGCCCTCCCGACTGCGTCGCCGATGAGGGGCGGAGGGGACGTGCGGCGACTCCGTCATGCCCCCGCCCCCAAAGGCTCCTTGTCCTCCAGCTCTACTTACAGACTCCTGCGGGTCGGGGGGGGGGGGGGGGGGGTGCGCGCTAGCTTCGCCTCCATGATCTGGGAGGCGTGTGCTCCCTCGCGGGTGAAGTTCTTCTGCTGGCTGCTGGTGCAGCGACGTATCCACACGAGGGACGTCCTACTCCAGAAGTGCATCGTCGAAGCGGAAGGCGTAGGCTGCCCGCTTTGCCCAGCTGCCCTGGAAATTGCGGACCACCTGCTCTTCGCCTGTCCATTCGCGACTGAGTTTTAGCGGAGCGTAAATATCGCAGTGGACGGCGCCACAGTCTGCAAGCTCTCCGCTCTTACAACTGCGGCTGCGGTGGCTGTCGGCTCTGTGGTGGAATTCTCCATGTTGTGTTGTTGGAAGCTCTGGAAGCACCGCAACGCTGTCGCTTTTCAGCGGATGCCGCCGTCTCGTGCTCGCCTGCTCTGCTGCTGTCGGGAGGATGCGGTTCTATGGCGTGATCGGCTGCCCGAAGCTCATCGCCCGCATGTGAGAGCATGGCTGCGCGCGCTCTCTCCATAGCACACGTTGTGTGTGGATCGTTCTGACCTCTCTCTCTCTCTCTCTAAAAACGGGGGTCGCTTGTAACTATCTAGGATTTTAGCCCACATTGCTCAATATATTCAGGTGGGGGATTCTCTCTCCCCCTCCGGTGAAACTTAAAAAAAAGTATTCTTAACTAGTGATTTTGAAGATACAAAAAAAATCTACAAAGGATTCCAGACGGGAAGGTGTGGATAGGTTTAATAGGGAGTCAGGAGAGTTTTTTTTTTTGCCACGAACTTGGGGAGCTTTATTGCATAGCTAACATGTGATTACAATCTGCCCGAAGGCCACTAAGCAGAAAAGGAGGATAACTCTCAAGCCAACAGTCTGAAACCAATAAGGAACAGGCCCGTTTAGCACAAGAATCTGCCAAAAAATTAGCCTCCCTTGGGACATATCTAACTGAGAAATAGATAAAAGATGAAGATTTCTCCCCAATGTCTAGTAAAATAGGCGCAACAATTGACCTCGAACTGTCACGCGATAACCAGAGGTTCACAACCTCTAAACAATCTACTTCCATCAGCACATGTGAGAAGCCACATAGCTGAGCGAAGATGGCTCCTTCCCGTAGAGCTAAGGCCTCCGCAATGAGAGGATCTGTCACCCCCGGGAAGGGTTTACTCCACGCTCCCATGAACGAGAGGTGAGATCGAGCTATCCCACCCCCTTCAGCACACCGAGCTTCATTGTTGATTGCGCCATCCGTGTTGATCTTTATCCAGCCCACATCCGGTGTGCGCCACTGTGCTCCTGCCACACCACGCGTAGGTTTCGGAATATCAAGCATTAAGAGATCATCACGCACTATCTTTACTGCCTGAACTGGATCATAGCCGACCTTGTCATGAGTCCATCGATTCTGATCAGACCATATCGCATGCATGACTGTTATAATTTTGCATCTGTCTTGGTCTTGTATGATCTCGTCCATCAACACATCCCTTGCCCAAGTGGCAGGGTGTAACCTGGGTAGTTTCAAACCCAAAAAATCTTGGGCTGCTGCCCAAAAAAGTCTGGCATGTGAACAGTTTATCAGTGCATGTCGCAGATCTTCCACTGAAGCCTTGCACAAATCACACACTGTTGTTGTCCGGATATGCCGATGCTGAAGGGTAGCATAGTCTGGTAGAATTCCACGCAAGACCCGCCACCAGAAAACACGGACTCTAGGAATAACCTTTAGTTTCCACAAGGCGATCCACATAGGTCTATCTGACGTTGAAGACTCCGCTATCGTTCCTTCCTCTAGAGCTAAGCGCTCTTTCCGAGTCACTAGAGCACGATAAGCCGTTTTAACAGAGTAGACACCGGACCTTTCCAAGTCCCATGCGAGATAATCCTCGCCACCAAGCACTCTCAGCGGTATATTCAGAATTGCGTCCGCGTCTGGTGCAAGAAAATTCCTTCGTACTAAGTCCACATCCCACGTACCATTGTCCTGATCAAATAACTCAGAGACACGATTTATAGGATCGTTCCCAATGCGGCCCATTGGCTTGAGAGTAGCCGTGTTTGGGATCCATCGATCCGTCCAGATGGAGATAGATTCACCATGCTCAACTCTCTTGATCAATCCTTGTTCCAACGCAGCTCGCCTTGCAATAATAGCTTTCCACGTAGCAGACGCCGAGCGAGGTGCAGTAGCGTCCATGAAGCTGCAGTTATGGAAGTACTTGCCTTTCAGAACTCGCGCACACAAGGAGTCGGGGTGTGTCATTAGCCACCACCCGTGCTTGCCGAGTAGGGCTAGATTAAAAAGTTCAAAGTCACGAAAACCCATGCCTCCTTCTGGTTTCGAAACAAAGAGATTCTTCCAAGAAAGCCAATGAAGAGATCCCCTGTCAATGTCACTACACCAATATTTAGCCATGGAAGAAGTTAGTTGTGAGCAGACCCCCTTGGTCAATTGGAAGCAAGACATGCTGAACGTAGGAGTCAGGGGAGTTGGGCCACGGGAGAGAGAGATTAGTTGGGGAGAGAGGGATCCATAGAATACCCGTAATTATTCGTAGGTCTAGTATTTTTTAGAAATGAAGGTTTACTAAGGAGAATCCTATTTGCCGATGGTTCACATACACGAGCGAGCGATAGCCGGATTGGCCAACCCATTAGCTAGGATTTGTGCAAGAGAGATCTTGGTTATGGAAGTTTTTTACCAGTTTTCAAAACCTTCTAGAAGGTTTCAGTCCATCTTTCTTTCCTTTTTTTGTTGTTTTCTTCATGTTTCTTTCTTTTTTATTTTCTTTACTTTGTTTTCCAAATGTTTCTAAAAATGTTCAGATTTTTTAAAATAATAATATTTAAATGTTTCAAAATTTAACTTGCATCTTTCAAAAGTTCACAACTTCAAAAATTCTAAAACCAAAATAACTTCAGCGTTTTGACACGGCGAGCGTCCAATAGGACATCCCGTGTACTGGCACATATGCTGCGAAAACTCAGAAGTTCCTAGTTGTAAAAATGTAGAATGCAAAACATGATCTATTTGAACTAGTGTAGCATTCATGATGTCATTTTCAAACTTAAAGTTTAAGAATCCTTGTAAACGTAGAAGGGAAATTAGGGAAAACACAAATTGAAACATAAGGAGTTATTCGTTAATTTAAAAGATGGTTTTAGGATTGACCAGAAATATGCTCGGTATTAAATAATATATTTTTTCAAAAGGGTCCTTCATTCATGTGAAATATTCATCTCATGAATGAAATAATCAAGCTTTATTGAGGGAATGATACAAATAGAAATTAGTTTGTTCAAGGAGAGACTTGAAAGGTTGGTTTTTTGTGAAACATGTTATAAATATCTTAGATAAATGTTACAAGACAGAACGTCTTTTTTCACAAGTAAATAAGAAAAAACAACAAGCAATGATAGCAATTTAAGGTAGTAGTTCCTGCAAAAATGTCATTGCATCAGTTCGGACCTATTTTCCATGTCAGGACATAAAAAACACTAGATCACACAATACATTTGACTGGAACAAAAATGTTGACACATGACACCATGTTACCTTTGTTTCAGAAGAAAAAAACCTTTACACAAAAATGAAATTTAACCAAGGTCCAAAGGAGCCCACAAAAATGTAGTCATTCGAGGTTGATTTTACTGCTTACCTCATCTACTACCATTATAATTAAAAGAAAGAGAGGACGGAGAACCAGATTATCCTATTCATCGGAACCTGCAATCTGATGGTCTACATCCCTCCAACATACTAAACGCGTTTTACGCTTTAATTACCCAATTACCCATCGTGCCATTACTTAATCTACTATACCAAACCCGGTACCCCGCTACCGCTCGCACGTCCCTCCCTCACGTGCCTCTCTCTCGCACGCCCGCACTCCCCTTCTGACCAACCGCTCGCCCCGCCGCCACCTGTCCCTTCACGCCTCGCTGCCGCCCGTTCTGACCAACCGCCCTTCACGCCTCGCTGCTCGCCCCGCCGCCGCCCCTTCACGCCTCGCCAGCCGATTCGTCAGACGGCGGAGGCCGCACGACCCGGACGCCTGCGGACCCAGGGATTGCGCGGCCCGCCTATTTTTCGCTCAGCCCCGACCTGGGACTGCCGACGCCGACAACAGTGGGGACAACAGCGATGGGGCGCTGCCCGATTTCCTCCATGCGTCGCTGCCCAATCCTCCCGCGCCTCGGTGTGCGGCAGCAAGGGATGCTCCACCGTTCCTGTTCATGCATCAACGGAGGCTCCACCGTCCGCGCTCCCTTAGTGTGCCACCACCGCAGAGCATACACTTCCTGTTGCTTGCCATTGCTGCCCACCAGCGTCTACTCCTCTGTCTGCCCCCAATAACAGCAGCAATTGGGTCGACGGCGCCTTGAAGAACTCGCCTACTTTTGGCACTCCACGGGCGACGATGTAGAGAGGCATGGATCTCCTGCTACTTGGGCATAATGGAGTGGAAGACCTGACATATTAGGATGAAGCTAAATCTTCTGCTGGAAATGACTTCTCTGCTCTGAAGTATGTTTTCTCTCTTTTTGTTTTCATTTTGTGCTGAGATTGTACCGTTCAGTTGGTAGAATTTGCTTCCCAACTTACTATGTTGGCAATTACTGTAATGGACAACAAATTATAATTTACTGACGGAGACTGCAAATTCATCTTTATTTGCTATAACACATTAGACTTGTGAAAATATCACTTAGATTTCAGAAAATAGATGGGATGAAAAGTATTGTTTTGTCATTTGGAGAGAAAGAACAAATATAAGGTTTGAGCAATGAGTCAATTAGGGCTCTTCTTCATGTTTGTCTATTTATCATAAATTTCATAGCAGTACAATATTTTAGTTGGTCCAATGTGCTCCAGCAAATGAAGACAACTATGTGATCCTTCAGCGGACTGTTGAATTTGCGATGATGTAAAATCGGATCAAATAAAAAGAATCACAGCATGCAATGATTTTGAATCTTTTCTGTGTAGCAATCTAATTTTCTTCATGATTCATTGTGAACTTGTTACATGCACCAGTTTAAAGCAAAACTTGTTTCATGCACTGGACATGACATGAATAATCATGTAGTCCAGTGAGAATGATAAATTCAAGAATGAAGAGCACTATTCGTTTTTTTATCTCCACCTATCCAGATAGTTTTTCTGCGGGTAGTTTGTTTAGCCTCTTTACTGTAATCGGGCAGATGGTCTTTTCTATCGTTCTGTATCCAATCAGCATCTTTGAACAACACATCTATGTTACATTAGTTCATATTATTTCTTAACTCCGTTTTGTATTGCAACGTGATGTTATTTTGGTCTTCGATTTGGCTTCTTCCTTCTTCTCTGTTGTGTACACAATTGTACGAGGACAACACTATTGTGCGACGCTTCCCGGTGTTTTAAATTGCTTTGCTCATGTCACATGTGCAGACCAAAATTCCACCGACGCACAGATGGTCACGCTGGACGGTTGCAGGGAGAACGTTCATTCTCTACAGATTCCGCTGTGCAATTATATATGCAAACTGCGAAAGTATTCATTTTACTTCGAAACTTATATTGTTATCAAGTTTGGAAAAAAAAGCTAGGCGTAAACGAGGTGATTGACCTTCGCCTATCGCCTAGGTGGTGCTTAAGTACCCTAGGCGCAGCCTAGGCAGACGTATATTTTAGATATTAATTAGTGAGTAAACATATAAGTGAGTACCCCTTTGGCATGTTTTTGCAATAAGGTATGGTTTCTCCTTTGAGCGAGCAATTTCTTGCTTGTCCTGGCTAGAGTTTTGCTTATGCCCTAGGTGAGGCATTTGGTGGTTGCCTAGCGCCTAAGCGTGCCTAAGCGCCTTCTAGACACTGCATTTTCCTACAATGATTTTTATTTTAAGAAATTAGTAGTAAATGAAGCAGCCAAGGTGATGTTGGTCACTAGAGCCCAACAAAATCTTTCATGTACAAAAGATACTGCAGTAGAAACACAAAAATTGATTAGAGCATGTACATGTTCCAAGGAAAGTATTTGTTTTATTTCATGCGGCTGGTGTGCAAGTGCATGATTAGAAAGGAAAATGACTAATACTTTCAGCCTTTCTACTCCCTAGCCTCATGTTCTCCTGTTAGTTCAGATCAAGATTTCATTTGAAAGGTTTCTACAGTACAAAGTGAACTGACTAAAGAAACCATTTGTCAGGTGAACATTGGTTGCTCATCTTATTATCGTTCTTCTGGTGTGAATGCCCATCTGCAGATCCATACCGCAACACTGATGTTGACATCATGTCTCGGTTCAATCATGAAGAAGTCTTTGTTTCAGATGCTGGTGGAAAGGTAATTACTACAAACAGCTCAAGAATTATATTCTCTGATGTATAGCACAATGGGACAATACTCAGGATTTTTAGTATTCCATCATTGTTTCTTAGGACTGAAAATAACTTCTCTCTTTCTATGGGTTTGATGTTGATATTATGGCTTGTGAAAAATTGAAAAATCTACACCCTTACTTGAGTTCGCACTTTTCCTGGATAGCTATAAAAAGTTGCAGGTTGTTCATTGTGTGGGCTAGCTTCTTTCATATGTTGCTTCGTATTTTCTTATTGCATATACCTTTTATGATGTGTGTTTGGTTCAATTATATAGGATTTTTATGAGGTTAGCTTCCTTCGTTCCTTGCTCTGCATTTCCACCATGGGATTCTACCTAAGAAAGGTACTCTGTTTACAATATGATTGTTATATTTCTTAAAAGATTGTACTGAAGGAGGCTTTGTAACTATCAAGGTACTATGTTTACTATCTGATTGCTATGTTTCTTAAAAATATGTATGACTGTTGTGTTGTTATGTTTCTTAAAATATGTGTGTGTTCTCTCAGATAATATAAAGCATGGTTCTATATGCTCGCCTAATTTTGTAACTTCCAATGTTTTGTGGGGCCTTTCCCCTCAACTGTAGGGATTTTACCTAAAGGGTTCATCTCTGATTTTTCTATGGGTGTGACTAGCTATTTTACTTCATTTATGTTGGCTTTTTTTGTCAATTCTGTTGAAGTTAGTGCAGTTCACTGATCTAAATTGTTGATCGTGCACTTTGAAAGTTATACTTGCTAAAGAAGTAGCAGGAGATTAAGAATATTTGGTCCAACAACTTTCACCTGATCAGTTTGAGAATAAAAGCAGAAGAATGCATCCCATGAAGAGTGATTAAGCATATTCATCGAAGAAAGCATTAAATATACAAAGGTCTCCACAAGGTTTGCATAAGAGGGTAATGTCCCATCTTTAAAGCCAACTTTGTTACTTACTACTCCCTCAGTTCCTAAATATTTGTCTTTCTAGAGATTTCAACAAGTGACTACATACAAAGCAAAGTGAGTGAATCTACACTCTAAAATATGTCTACATACATTCGTATGTTGTAACCATTTCAAATTTCTAGAAAGACAAATAGTTGGGAACGGAGGGAGTAGATGTCTATATCATGCATGTTTAGGGCCTTGTCTCTATATTTTTAACGTGAATCACAGTAATATCGCGTAAGATACATAGTGGGAGGAACCCAGCCTCCTCAGACTTTAGCGCTTCCTGGCCGTTGGATCTGGTTCTTGATACATTTTGGACCGTCGGATCAAGCCCCCGGATGATCCTATTCGTCGGATCAAAACTGAGCACTGTAGATCGAAACAGTGTTAAAACTGGGCTGCCACCGCACGTTATTCCGGTGCCCCGCCGAGGGCATTATTGGAATTTCGTCAACAGGTATAAAAGCCCGACGCGCCTCTCCTATCCCAAACCTAGCCGCCGCATCGCCCCGTTCCAGTTCTCTCGCCCGCCGCTCGTCGTGCTCCTTGCCACGCCGCCGCCGCTCGCCGTGCTCCCCGCCCTTCCTGTCTCGCCGCCCCTCCCTCCTTCTCCTCCATCGCCAGGAGAGACCACCGCTCGACGTGCTCCTTGCTACGCCGCCGCCGCTCGCCATGCTCCCTGTCCTTCCTGTCTCGCCGCCCCTCCCTCCTTTTCCTCCATAGACAGGAGAGGCTCAGCCTCGCTCGGGCCGCTGCTCCCTCGTCGAGTTCATGTGCTTGCATCGTCAGGAGGAGCGGAGGTTGCAGCCCGCGCATCTTCTCCTCCATGGAATGCAGCACAGATGGGAGAAGACGTACAACCCGTTCTCTGTGTCTCCGGCGTCATCGCTGCCGCCTCTTCTCCACTCCCTCTCGTGCTCCTTGCAGGTTTTTTTCTTGAACAGATTGTAAACACTATATGTCATGTTTGTTGTCTTGAAGATGGCTTGGTTGATGCAATCCGTGTATCCCTCACAGATCCATCAGAGGGATAAATTGATCCTTGCAGGAGACTGGCAAATCTTGGAACTCAGGCTGCAAACCTTCAGATAGGTGTGGTAATGAACTTTTCCTTTCCTTAGCATTTCATTTTCCTCTTGTTTTTAGTTATTTCCAGTAGCGCTTTGCCTTATTCTAATTGTTTGAGCACGCTTAAAGCATTTATCGTGTGATATTAAACATAGGCACTATTTTGACTTCCATCATAGAAGTGGCCAATTGCCTTTATATGAGGTCAGTAGAAAGCAATCAATTACTATATCATTAAAACAATAACAGAAGTGTTCTTCATCATGGTGGTTCGGTTGAACTGTTCTGATGGTAGTTTCCTTGTGTCAATTGAAGGTAACCTGAGTTTTTCTAACCTGTTTTTGTGTCTTGTATTGATATTTTCCTCGTGTGACCCCACCAAAAGATATCTCGATGCAACTCTTTTCTAATCTAAACATGGATGACTTTTAGCAGGCTCTTAGTTTTCATGCACTTAGCAGGAATGCTACTTTATTACTTGGTTTGATAAAATAAGTAAATAACTACATCGAAGATATATAGATTTCTTGTCTTACTCAATGTGTTCTATAATAATGAAAGCCTCTTCTATTTTCCAGGCTCCTGAGCTCCTTTATAGGATTATATATTGTTGTGAAGCTTGTGGTTGGCATGCCTTTTCAAGGTTCGATATCCTATAATCTTAGCATGCAACCATTTTTGGAGGGACTCAAGTTTGAACTGACCGATTTCTTCTAGCATTCAATTCTTGTGAGGGTGGAGTTGGAGAAGATGGGGCATCAGACAAGAGCCAGTTGCAGCATCCACGACCTCCTCGTCCATGGCCAATCGCGCAAGATTGTCCAGGTTGCGGGGTTTGGTCAGCAGTGTTTGTGGCCAGTGGTTGTAGCACACTGAAGTGGAGGAGCAGTGTCGTTGTCGACCATGGATTCAAGGTAGTTTCTGATTTTCTCTCCTGTTGTGGTGGTCCTGCAGGTTACTGTTTACATGTTGTGTTGGTCGCAGTTGGTGTCATGCTTGTGTGTCTGCTAATGCCTCTGCTACAACATGGGATGTGTTAATGTAGTGTTTATTAAGGTTTGGTCAGCATGCTGAATAAGTGTACTTTATTTCTGAAGCATTTATCATTTTGGAGATGTCAAGTTCTACTGACCATTCCACTTAATTATCCTATTCCAGGATCCGTGAAGGAGGCCATTAACAAATTAAGGGAGAACAATGTAAAGGCCTTTGTGTTGGATCTGCAGAATAACAGGTTTTTACCTGCAGACTTTGGAGTGCCTTTTCACCTAATTATGTTGAAATTTTGACATGGTTGTGTTTGATGCAGCGGTGTCTATTGACATTGCGAAGATTTGGTAAGCTGTTACATATGTGCTGCATATGTGCTGATGATGTACTTAAGTAGTTTGTTAATTTTATTTTAAAAATGGACTATCTAAACTAAATAATTGACTGGTCGAAATCTGAAAACTCCCTTTGGAAATTCTAGTTGTACACTTCAATACCTTTTACCCTTTTGACATGTATCGGTTAGACTTGTGAAAACTGGGAGCTTGTTTGATAATCTTTATGCTGATGTTGTTCTCATAATGTGTGGCAATGCTAAGCTGAAAACTACTATATTGATTCTACTTTCCCATATTAAATCGCTCACTAAACTGAGTGGAATTATAACACTACTCTTGTTTTCTCAGGATGGACAAGGGTGTCATTGTGTATATATCTGATAGTCGTGGTGTCTGTGACATTTACGAGGCAGATGGAGCTAGCACGATTGCTGCATCAGAACCTTTAGTTGTCCTGGTACGAGCTACCTTTGCTTACAATGTCGCAATTAGAGATTTTCTTGATCAATGATATGACACAGTATGCATCACAGGAAGCGGCCTTTGAACACTTGAACTCGTTTCCAGGTAGACAAAGAAACCGCAAGGGCAAGTGAGATCCTTGCCGGAGCACTGAAACACAACAAGAGGGCAGTGGTGTATGGGGAACCAACATACAGAAAAGGCTACTACATAGGCATTTATACCTTACAGAGACAATTTGAAGATCAAATTCTTACATATGTGCATTCTTTATGAAATCGTTTATGAACATGGAAACCTCAAACTGATGCGCTTGTCCATTTAGGAGCTGATGATCTGAAAGAAATGGTAGAATTGGATACTTCATAGGCATAGTTATTTTCTTCTAATGTCAGGACTTGAGTTAGATCCCTATCAGGTAAAGACTCCAGTCTACTACATGTATATGCACTCTCTGACTGCTAATTTGGGAAGTTTAGGATTCCGATCTGCATGTTAGCCCACACCTTGCTCAAAGTGAACACTCAAATATATGCGGCTACCGGTTTTGCTTGTGGAGTCTGTCAACTCAAACAAATTTAGCATGTGTATCTTATTAGTTTCTGCCCCACCGGCTATTTATAGGATTGTACTGTTGTCTCATCCTTCAGTTTCTTGAGAGAAAGCTTTTAAATTTCTGTTTTGATCTAATAGCATTTTCTGTGTTTATTTTTTATTTCCATGTGCAAAACACCACTGATCGTCGATTGGAATTGGCAATCATATGCTTCCAGCGGTATCACTCCCAGGATGAGATACACCATTGGTTCTCATTTTGTTTCCTTATCAAGGATGCTATGTGGTTGTCACCATCATTTTGTATAAACGTCTTGCTTTTGGTATTTTATACTGTCCGGTTGCCTTGTAATGTGTGCTACTTAGTATTTTGGTATGTGTTGCTTTCTATATAAACAACCTGTTGTAATCCTGATCCATCACACTGTTTTAATTTTTGTCTATTTCTTTGTGTCAAACTGGACGCATCTCAATCATACTGTGCAATGTCATCCCACAAGGCACACTCCCTATTTAGCGTGGAACCATTTGAGATATTGTAATGTTCTACAACTCGTGGCTGAACTGGGCAACTGCTCTATCAATCTGGCTTGCTTTTGGTATATTAGACTTCTTTCCTTTGTAATGAACTTATTGACACGGGCGATCACTATGCCTTCATTATGTGGTATGAACTGGATCTTTATGCTCTGATGAAATGTTATAGTTTGGGCATGGTTTTGAGATCAACTTTGCAAAAAATACATGGTAGCATGGATATATGTGATGATTTCTTGAGTGATTAACCATAGTTTTGAATTTGGCGTGCTGGACCGTTGGGATGGACGAGGCAATTTCAGTTGAACAAGATATCTTTTGCTATATCGTGAATCATGATCTTATGAACCACTCTATTGGATATTGTTCTTTTTACTGAATCATATATTTCCTTGCTTGAGATGGACCAAAAGCAGAGTGTTGGACAGACAACGTGCGCCAAGACACACTTTCGATTTGGAGGTGATTCTGTCATATAGTTTCAATATGATTATTACTGACTTAGCATTACCTGCTTACCAAAACATTGGGACCGGCATCCTCGCGTCAAGGCGCGATCACGATCTAGTGCAACATTACTAAGGCACTCGTGTATGTATTTAATTATAAGTACATGTTTTCTACAGCAGGGCAGAGTTGGTGTAGCATCATTAGTTTCTTTGTTGATATACAAAGTTATCCTCTGTAATTGGACTGTTTGACATAGTGAGCGTTGAACGGGAGGGCTCCCGGGGGGAGGCACAACTGCCAGGGGCATCTCCTTTGTTTGGCCGCCTATTCCCTTTGCCATCAGTGAACAGCAGACGCGGCACCACACCATTCACTTGTCTAACATAGATTGACCGCTGATGCTGGCACTCCGCTCCACCACATCTCATGTTGTATATTTCCTCTCTTCATATCCAGATCCTAAAGTATATCATATAAATATGTTTAAATTCAAAAATAATTATTTGCCTTTTATCTTCACTTGTACTATTTGGGTTAGTAAAAATGTAACTAAATTCAGGGGATGATGTTATTTGAAGCCAGATTATTGGATTTTTTGTCTGGTGTTATTGATGATCTGACCTAGAATTTGTATGATGTATAATCATCAGTTCAGTAGATGACTTCTTTATATTATTCCAAAGGCTTGGCAATGAAGAGCCTGCTTTATCTTTATTTATTCTAAGAGGGATTAGAGTTATGAACATGATTCACTGAAAATTGGCATAAGGACGTCATGAATTTGTTAATATAGGAAATTGTACCTTGTAGGTCTATTTCTCTATGGTCCTGCTTCTTAATTCGGATTTATCTTCTGTGGATTTTCAAAATGGACATCAGTGTTATCCTTTGTGTTTAGCATGCCTTCTTTACTGGTAATATTTTTAGATATATTTTAATTTCTGTTGAGGAGTAAATGAGCACGAGTGAAAATAAATTCATGAAGCGCAAGCTTTGCCGTTTTGATTATGCTGAAGATTGTCCAGTTAATCATAGAATACCAGGCGAAAAACACCTGCCAATCCCAATCTAGGACACGGCTAAGCCCACTCTTGACAGCATGCTGAATGCCACAACAACGGCAATCACACAAACGCACACTAGCTAGGAACTCACTCCCCTGGAGAAGCCGCTATTCCATCAATGCCGAAAAGAAGTCATGAGGCACTCTCCCGTGGCGATGAAGAGACAAGCATTCCACAAGCTTGCAGTAGTTGCAACCTACACGGCACCATTGCTCCAACACACATTGTGCACACAAGCGCTTCTGCGGTCATCGCCCCGACTTTGTAGATGCGTGCGTTGCACGTGCATGCTTACTAGTCCTTTACAAATGTTTTAAAGTTCTAGGTTTGTCCTGAGTCAAACTTCTATAAGTTTGACCAAGTTTATAATCAAATTTACTAATATCCACAACATCAAAATATATAGAGTATGAAAATACATTTTATGATGAATCTAATGAAACTAGTTTGGTGTTATGGATTGGTATATTTTTCTATAGAGTTCATCAAGTGTGGGGAAGTTTGACTTAGAATAAACCTACACTACAAATATTTTTAAATGGAGGGGATAGTTAGTTAGCTTCTTATCTAGAGACATATTCTTTTTCTTCTGAATTCCTTGGTGCATTAGTTTCACAATTGGCATTATCATGTAATTTTTAGACATATCAAGATTGTTACCTCAGTAATTAGGGGGCCACATGACATTCTTGACATATGAATAAAATGCACGACCATCATAGTAAATTGAACTAGTTTGTGAATATTCAGTACTCGGGCTCATCTACATCCGGTGAACAGTAAAAAAAAAGCAGAATCAAGAAAACTGAATTATTTGGATGAAAAATGATTCAGTGCGCTAGGTGCATGCAAAATTTCATGGCTAAATGACATTCGAGGAGCTCGTGACCGAAAAGCCAAAATGAGCAGTGCTATTTTCAAAAGTTCCTTACAGACCTAGAATTTGTCTTTTTTGCTAAGAGCTACTAAAATGTCCAAACTCCTGGAAGTTTGGCACGGACTTCACGGACATGAGCATCTCGCATCACAACACAAATTGATTTTTTTGTAAATAAATACTAGTATTTTTTAATGATTTTACTGTTCACATGCAAAGAACCAAAACGCACACATATTCACGGTTCAGAGTTGTTTTTCCCGACAAGGCATATACTTCATGTCCATTTTGTATTCATTGGTATGTATTTATTTTTACTTCTGTCGAAAACAGTAGATATTGAAACAACATTATGCCTAGTTCCGTCATTTTCATATCCTCTTCCTTCAGTCTACGTCACTAGAGTCGTGACGGCACCCAGCATCTTGAATGAAGGCGACCATGCATGCAATGCAAACCGACATCAGCTCACGGTCGAATTCACGACCAACCGGTGGCTCGGGCAGCTCGTGCGAGCGGACGACGAACCAGCGGCTCATAAACAACATCATCATCGCTGCAACAAAATAAACCACTTATCATCCAGCAGTGAGATCTAGCTAGTAGGAGTACCACTTCTTGCTGCCGTGGTGCCGCCATGAACATCCGCGTGCGAGCTCTCGAGACCACCCATGTCCGGCCGGAGAAAATTCCCACCGGTCCGCCGTCGGATCACGGCCCCATCAGGCTCTCACTCTTCGACACCCTGTTCCTCTCGCTCCCCCCGATCCAGCGCCTCTTCTTCTATGACGGCGAGGACCTCCCGCCGTTCCCGGCGCTCGTCCGCTCCCTGCGGTCCTCCCTCGCCGCCACGCTTGCCGTCTTCATCCCGCTCGCCGGCAAGCTTGCGGCCTGCCCCGATGGCGACGTCGCCATTGACTGCTCCCCCGACGCTCTTCGTCCAGGTGTCAGGATCGTCGTGGCAGAGTACTCCGGCGACGCCGCCGACTTGCGTCGGGTCGCGCGGGACGCCGAGCACGACACCGAGGCGTTCCTGCAGCTCGTGCCGGAGCTCGAGGTGCGCAGGCTGCCGGCGCCCGTGCTCGCTGTCCAGGTCACGCGGTCGGCACCGGGAGGGCGAGACGACGAGGGTGGCGCAGGCGCCGTGGCCGTCGGGGTTTCGATGCACCACGCGGTGGCCGACGGGCAGTCGCTTTGGCAGTTCATGCGGGCGTGGGCCACCGCGTCGCGAGAGGGCTCGCTGGCACTGGCAGGGCTCGTGCCGCCGCCGACGTTCGACCGGGCGGGGATCCTGCGGCACCCCAAAGCAGAGGCGGCTACGCGCCAGTTCGGCCGGCTCTCCGCGCAGGATCTGCCCGCGGTGAACACGCTCCCGGAGCCGGACTGGAGGCGGCAGAGCAGGCGGACCTACCTGCTCACCGCCTCCCAAATCCAGTCGCTCAAGCGCCGCATGTTGGCTTTTGAACTCTAGATCAAAACCACCCAGAAACTATGCACCGTAGTGCAAAGCTAGCAAGCAAGCACACAGCCTAGCAGCTTGATGGATGAACAGTAGCTAGCTAGTACGTGCACCTCTTGTATGTGAAGCTGGCTTGCTAGTGCTCAAATCGCTCAGATCGATTTACGTCGGCGTCGACGGAACTCTTGCGTAACTTGGCGAACACAGAAAAACTAATCGATGATTGATAGCCAATGGCTCTTGTCGAGCCTTGTACACTTTATTACTTTTCTGATTTTCTTGATACAGATTACAGGGGTACGTACCTATATATACTAGCTTACCGAGAACTATCAATCCTAATCGGTAGCTAATACTACTTGGACACGGACACGCATACCTGCACCTGTACGTGTAACTTCCGTACACATACACCTATGGAATACCAAGTCGTGTTTAACTCTAATACCGCATCCTGCAACAAAGCAAGGGCGACCAGCCGCCGGAGCCTCCAACGACGTTCGTCGCCATCGCGTCCCTGCTCTGGACGTCCATCGCCCGCGCCAAGCTCCCGAACCACGCGGCTGCTGACGACGTGTACTTCCTGTTCCCCGCGGACTGCCGCCGGCGCCTGCGCCCGCCTCTGGAGCGGGGCTTCTTCGGCAACTGCGTCAAGCTCTGCTACGCGCGGGCCAGGACAGGCGACCTCTGCGGCCACGACCACGACGCCGCACTCGCACGCGCGGCGGCGGCGGTGCGGCGTGCGATCCGCGAGCACGTGGAGGAGGAGGACCCGCTGGGCGACGCCGACCGGTGGGCGGAGACCATCCAAAAAGTCCCGGTGGGAAGACTGGCCAGGCAGGGAGCATCGCACCGGTTCATGGCGTACGAGGTGGACTTCGGGTGGGGGGAGCCGAGCCGGGTGGAGATCGTGTCGATGCTCAGCGCGGCGGAGATAGCGATGCTGGTGGGAGCGCGAGGCGGCGCGGTGCAGGTGTCCGTGGCGCTTGGACGGGAGCACGTGGATGGCTTCGAGGCCAGCTTCCTGTCGCAGTCCTCCATCGCATGAGAGCATCACGTGCATACGCAGTGTCGTGGCGTCGTGAAATTGGTGTAGATACGATCAAAATCCGTATGTAATTTTTTTTTGCGGGTAGAAATATTGTATTACTCAAGCCAACAAAGAGTTACAATCAGCGGCGACTAGCTCAAGCACTATCGGGGGACCAGAGCCAATCCAAGTCATGGTTCTTCCCTCGGAACGAGCAAAATTTGCTAGACTATCGCTAACCTGATTTTGAGACCGGTTTACATGAGTAATACAACATTCACGAAGTGATAAAAGATATCTAATATCTTTGACTAAAAAAGCATAAATAGACCTATCTGTCTCCTGTCCTTGAATCAGCTTTATAGCAACAAGCGAATCCAACTCAATGGCCACTGGACGATCACTTTTCTGGATCGCTAGAGATAAACCTTCCATGCAAGCACCCAACTCTGCCTCCAAAGCTTCACGACACGAGTAAAGTGTTCTGCAAGCTGAAAAGATTACGTCCCCCAAAGGGTCCCGTAATACCATACCTGCACCTGCCCTACCATCATGAAAAGAACCGTCGGTGTTTAGCTTTACCCATCCTTCCGGTGGTGCAGCCCACTTCGGGGCGGCCGGTACGGGCGCTATATCAGCATGGAGTAACGTGCAATTAAAGAAGATAATTGATTTCCCCTTGGCTGGATCCATATGTGTGTTCATTTTGATAGCAATTAGTGACTCCAGATAGCTGACAAGGAACCTCCTCGATACCTCAAGAGGAGGCGGAATCTTATTGTGCACTATCTCATTACGAATGAACCAACACCTCCAGAGAGTCATAAGAAGCATGGACCTCTCTAATTCATGAAGTGGTTGTAGCACTTGGAACAGCCATTCCTTCCAACATTCTGGATGGTATCCACCGGTGGAAGGTTCCAAACATCCGACATATACCACCATAATTCTCTTGCTCTAGGGCAGCGACATAGAGGATGGAAGTTGTCCTCCGGTTCCACGCCACACACCGGACATATGTTGGTGACTTCCAAGATCCTCTTGTGCTTGTTAACCCAAGTAGGAAGGGAATCTGAGACCACTCTCCAAGCAAAGTTTTTGACTGTTGGAGGAACATCCGTTATTCATATCAGGTTCCAGATGGCCCGGCAGCCCTCTGGATTAGTGCTAGACGCAGGTTGAGGTTCTCTGTTGGCTTCCTCAAAAGCAAACTCATACGCCGACTTCACCGAGAATTGTCCAAATCTCCCTGGTCCCCATGCAATTGTATCATCTTCATGCCTTGGAGACGCTCTGATTTTAATGATTTCATTCACATCACAAGGCTAAAAATAATTCTGCAGCAAGTTCATATTCCACGACCCATTGTCAGTAAGCAGTTCGGACACATAACAGATGCGGCAATTACCTCTAGGGTGACCGGTTTGAAGGAATAGGGTCTAGGTATCCAATTGTCTCTCCAAACTCGAATGCTTGATCCATTGCCCACTCGCCAGACTATGCCTTTTTCCAGGAGCTCAAGTCCATAGCTTATAGCTTGCCAAGATGGGGAGGCATTACCAGAAAAGACCGTATCCTCAAGCTGACCATCTGGGTAATACCGGGATTTTAACAGTCGAGCACAAAGGCTATTCGGCCTATCAATCAGTCTCCAAGCTTGTCGTGCGAGGAGAGCTTGGTTGAACAGTCTGTAATCGCGGAATCCAAGCCCTCCTTTACACTTTGGCTGCAACAAATAATCCCAGGACTTCATGTACTTTCCTGCGACCTTCTTTAGAGCCCCAATAAAAGTTTCTTACCATCCTTGTTAGGTTATCACAAACTGAGAACGGAAGCTTAAAAACGCCCATAATGTATGTTGGGAGAGATTGTGCAACTGATTTGATGAGAACTTCACGGCCCGGTTGCGCCAGCCACCCATCTCCCCATTGTATAAGTCTCTTAGTGAGACTAGCTTGCAAGTTTTGGAACCGTCCCTTAGACATCCGACCTTCAGGTGTAGGAAGATCCAAGTATTATTCTTCAAATTCTGCCTTAGTAACTTCCAGAATAGTACGGATAGCATTCCGGGCAGCTTCTGGACATGCTTGACTGAAAAATAAGGAGCACTTGTTTAGATTAATACTCTGGCCAGTAGCACTAGCATACAGGTCCAAAATCTCCTTGACTTTCAGGGCTTGATCCTGTGTTGCCTCAAAAAACAGCAAAGAGTCATCTGCAAATAAAAGATGAGATATTCCCGGCGCCCTTCTACAGACTCTTATAGGAGTGATATTACCAATATTAACTTCATGCTTCAGAATGGCAGATAGTCCGTCAGCAACAAAAAGGAATAAGAAGGGTGATAATGGGTCACCTTGCCGTAGCCCACGCGATGGTGCAAAAGAATCTAGATGGGTTCCATTAAATGTTACCGAATACCTCACCGAAGTGACACATGTCATAATCCAGTCCACCCACCGATGAGAGAAACCCAATTTCTGCATCATTTTCTTCAAGAAAACCCAATCAACTCTATCATACGCCTTTGATAAGTCGAGCTTATAGGCACAAAAACTTCTGGTAGGGTCTTTCTCTTGCTTTATATGATGGATGCACTCGAAAGCAATGAGTGCATTATCCGTGATCATTCTTCCGGGTATAAAAGCACTCTGTTCCGGCGAGATAATATCATCCAAAAATGGCCTCAGCCGGTTCACCAAACACTTTGATATGACCTTATAGATTACATTACATAAACTAATAGGCTTGAAATCAGTCAACTTCGAAGGATTAGGAACTTTTGGGATAAGAATGATTGAGGTTGAGTTAACCCCTTCCGGCATCACACCTGAGTTGAAAACTCCTTAACTGACGTGATTACACTGTCCCGTAGCGTACTCCAGTTACGTTGAAAAAAAACATGCTGGAAAACCATCCGGGCCCGGGGCCTTCAACGGACCGATTTGAAACAGGGCATCCGAAATTTCGTCATCACTGAAAGGAGCACATAGCTTAGCATTATCATCATCAGTTATCAATGCTTCAAACAGACTTAGAAACGGAGTGTGGATGAGTTCCGGATCAGCCGTGTACATTCCTTGGAAGTACTCATTAGCCATTTGTCTCATTGTCGCCTCATCTGAATGGGCAACACCATTATCATTTTTTTAATACAATACAGATGCAAGCGCTCATATACACGCGCATACACTCACACATATGAACGCACACATGCACACCCTACCCCTATGAGCATCTTCGAAAGACCGAGCCGGCATATCATTTTTTAATTTATGAAGTCATCACAGACACCTCGTCGTCGATGAAAACGTCTCCTCCCACTGAATGCACATCGGCAAATTTTTTGAAATAAATCAAGGAATAAATGGGAGCACCATGATTTGAACCCTGTTGGGCTGGGATACCACAGTCCCTTTAATATATAGTATGCACGATATAGTACGCACACTCGTGCGTATTAAAAAAAATCGGTACTGCAATACAATTTCCCTTTAAAATGATTGTATGGCAATGCGAAGGTGCCGGCAGAACAGAATCAATAAATTTTGTACTGGAAATTTTTAAACTTTTTTGCTAAGTCTCTCTTGACTAACAGCATCTCCACCCGCGCCCCAGGGCGCCCCAGGACACCCCAGGACACCATTTTAGGCTCGAAAGACACTTATTGCTGAAAAACGGCCAGCCACGCCCCCAGCGCCCCCCCCCTCCCCGTGGACGTCAAAATAGCGCTGGCAAACCCAGGTGAAACCCAGTGCATTGGGGGGCTCTTGGGGGCGCCGGCGAAAGTTTCGGCGAATCGTGTCTCCCCCATGTCCTTTTTCTTGGCCCACTTAATCATTTCCCTCACAAACGTTTGGTTGGGGTGGGGTGTGGCTGGGAAGATGCCCTCCCCATGTACTTCTATTTTCGCCGGATGAAGCATTTGGCCCCTCAAGTCACCAACTTTTTTGGTTCGGTGATGTTCTTGGGGGCTCCAACGGCTAGAGATGCTCTAAGACTTCGTTATGTCTCAGTCGATATTATATTTCTTTGATCTTGCATGGAGATTCATATAGATTTTTTCTTTGTAGTTTTGTTCTTTTATATATATTATGTCACTTGACTGAGACTTGGTTAAGTCTCAATTGACTAAGATCTAGCCACACCCGTTTAAAAACTACCTCGCCCTACGAATAGTTCATCACACAACCATAGTTTATACATAGCAAATACAAAGTTCGCAATAAAAAGTAAACCTAAGTCGACCGGCTCACTCAAGGACGCCGAGGTAGAACTTCTAGGTGGACTTGCAGCACGCTGTGGCAAGGGTGTGCTTGTCCTTGGCGGCGAAGAGACGGTGAGTGGCGCCTTCTTCTCCGGCTGCTACCACACGCTCCGTGGAGACGAGCTCCGCATCCTCCTCCTGGCACAGCTCGATGTGCGGAAAAGGCAGCCGTGGAGCTCGTGGAAGCCAGGCCACACGCTCTGCTAGCCGCTCCTGGAGAGCCAACAGCGATTGCGGGCTTGCTTTGAGCGACATGGCTCCATTGCGAGCTGGCTGGAGCTGCCGGCCTCCGCGTCATGTCGTGCGAGCTTGCACGGCGGTGACCCGCCACGAGCACCATGTCTGCCACGCCCGCAAGTAGCACCAACAATGGAGGAGAAGAAAAGAAGGCAGAGAAGTGGCAAGATCTGTCGCCAGAGTTGGGAAATGGTACTGGCGGAGCGTGCGGGGGGGGGGGGGGGGGGGGGGGGGGATTATATGAGACCAGGTCTCATAGTTAGCAGGTGAGACCTGTTCTGATGAACGACACGTGGCATTCACAAATCACAAAGCATCTAATCAGATTAGATGCTTTGTGATTTAGATTAGATACTTTATGATTTGTGAATGCCACGTGTCGTCCATCAGTATGAGTCTCACCTTCTAACTCGTAAGTGGTCTCATAGAATTCTTTTTTTGGGATGGAGGGTTGCGTCTGGTAAATATAGCGCCGGAGTGGTCGATATGCAGGCCGCTCGTAAAAAATTACGGGCCGGGCTGCGTTTATTGGACCTGTTTGTGCCGAAAAAAGCTTCATCATGCGAATCGGCAGGAGTTTTATGGGCCAGCGAGGATTCACGGGATCTGTTAAAGATGCTCTTACATGTATCCACTGCCCACTGGTGATGTCACGACGTCTTCTACAACTCATTCCTCGATCTCAGACGGAACTGAGCTGTATTAACCGAACATAATTTGTAACGAGCAGCCAACACTGATACATACCAAAAAACACACCAACAACTAGTAATGTCTACAGGAATAAAGTTATGCTTAGGAGAGTGCGGCGTTTTAGTGCTCGGGCTACATGAAGCCTTTTTTTATGAAACATTTCAAAGCATCAGAAAATTCTGAATATACATTGTGTAGAATTTCGTGAGAAAATACATTACTTCGTGAGCTTCACAAAGAAAAAATCAAAATCGTTGGTTTTATATAGTGAACAGTGCACACACTGTTCACTGCTTTCGGTGTCGGCAATTTGTATTTTTTGTGTGGCTCTCATGTCAATGTGTTTTGTCATGAAGTTTTGCAAGTATGCAGTACACATCCATATGATACTGTGGTGTTTTCTTTTTCAGAAAATTTGAAGCATTGGAACATTTGTTTTGATTTTATTTATTTTTTTGAAACGAGCTCCATGTTGATCAAGCTTCAAAATGAATTTCCATGCCTAGACGCACCCAAAACGACGAGATTCGTGATCTGCAAACTATAGCAATGGAACAGACAACAAGCTTGGAGCTATGGATAGATACAACCCATGATAGGCGGCAATTTTGGAGCTCCGTCTTGCCGGACAAGCACGCACGCGGCAGAGCAAGGAGCGGACAGCGAAGACAAACTTAGAATTGCATGCATCAACATTGCTAGCTCAACGTTCTCCGCCGCCCGGACATGCACACACGCGGCAGAGCAAGGACCATTTTGTTTGTCTCCCAGCGTCGTCGTGTTGCAGTGCAGTGCACGATCTAAAACAGAATGCCCCTTGGTGTTACGATGAATGCATCTCAGTGTCATAACATACTACAGTTTTGACACGTTGGTACGTTGTCCATAATACTCCATCAGAGAGCTAGGCTTGGTTCGTTCGACCCACCGCTCTAGATCACCAGCTTCATCCTCACCGAGCGATCATGGGGGCAACCGCGGACGAGGTGCGAGTTCTCGGCGTCACCCACGTCCAGCCTGACCACCAGATCACTAACCTACGGCCGCTGGCCGACGACCACACCATGAAGCTCTCCTTCCTCGACTCCTTCCACGTCGCCACGGGGCCGATCCAGCGGCTCTTCTTCTACGACGGCCCCGGCCTCCCGCCGTTCCCGTCCATCGTCGGCTCGCTCCGCTCCTCCCTGGCTACCACGCTCCCCGTCTTCATCCCGCTTGCCGGAAAGTTGGCCTTCCGGCCCGCCTCCGGCGACGTCGTGGTGGACTGCTCCCCCTCCGCCATCTCATCCTCGGGCGTCAAGTTCGTGGAGGCCGAGTTCCTGGCAGGCGCCGACGCCTTGCGCCGCCTCGCCGGCGACGACGAGCACGACACCGAGGCGTTCGCGCGGCTGGTGCCGGAACTCGATGATGCCGGGAAGCTTCCGGCGCCGGTGCTCGCGGTGCAGGTCACGAGGCCGGCAGGCAACAGCAGCGGCGTGGTGGCCGTCGGCGTCTCCCTCCACCACGCCGTGGCCGATGGCAAGTCGTTTTGGCAGTTCATGACGTGGTGGTCAGCCGCATCGCGTGGAGACTTGCTCGCCGCCGCGCCGGACGACCTCGTGCCGCCGTCGTTCGACCGGACTGCGATTCGCCACCCCAGCGAAGAGGAGCTCACCGTCTGGATATTGCGGTTGAGAGCGCCAATGCTTCCTACGGTAATTATCCGGCCTTACTTATTAGGAGTAGAAAATTAAGTTAACATCTATCTAAAACAACTTGCTCAATCTTGCAGTCTAAAATTAAAGACAAACTACACAAATATTTTCTGTAGTTGTTGATATTTTTCTTGCCGAGCATGCACACACGCGGCCATATGGATTCAGCTTTGCACCGTTTGGCTTTGCGCGAAATCCTTATGTCTTAAACAAGGAGAGAGTTCCATTTCTTCATAAAAAAATATGGTGTACAAGTTCTCAATCCTAGGTTAAATTTGTGTGAAGCCATTTGAAACCAATCTTTGTTGCTAAAATAGCATAATTGCAGTGGCGTTATTACAAGCAAAAATGGTAAACTGCAAACCTACCTTACCGACTTGATCAATGCCCCTAGTTTCCCACTAATCCACCTCCTCCCGTCGGCCATTTATTCTTCTGATGCATGTGCGTGTTCTGACAAACAGCTCGGACGGCGGTCGGCAGGTACTGCGTGCCGGCGCACCAGAACCTTCCTCCTCGTCGCCGACGAGATCCAGTCGTTGAAGCGACGCATTTCACAACATCTGCCCAAACCAGCGAGCGCCTATGTTGCCATCTCGTCCCTGTCCTGGACGTGCATCATCGAGGCCAAGGCGTCGTCACACATGATCCACAATGACGACGACGTCTTCCTGATCGTGCACGCGGACTGCCGTGGCCGTCTCCGCGGGCCCCCGATCCAAGTGGGATTCTTCGGGAACTGTGTCAAGTCATGCTACGCGAGAGCCAGAGCGGCGGACCTGATGCCCACGCACCGCCTTGGTGAGCATGTCGACGGCCTTGCGCACGCCGCCGCGGCCATCCAAGAGGCGATCCGCGACGGGTTGGAGGCGACAGGGGAGAACCCATTCTCCAACTTTGGGGAGGTGCTGAAGTACCACATGGCGCTGCCGCCGGGGAGGGCGAGCACGGTGGGGTCGTCTCATCGGTTCATGGCATACCAGACGGACTTCGGGTGGGGCCCACCTATCCGCGTCGAGCTGGCGTCCATCTTCGGGAGCAGCGACATGGTGGCGCTGCTGGGAGCAAGGGACGGCAGCGTGCAGGTCTCGGTGACGCTCGACGGGGCGTGCATGGATGCCTTCGCCCCTGATTTCATGGGCGTCATCAACGGCTTGAAATTCTAGATGTACACATGTAATAATGTTGAATAGATGTGAATCGCACATGGTTAATCGTGCTTCAGTATTTGGTGAGATATACCGATTTCCGTGTAAAATTTCAGAAAACCCAACTCTGACCGAATGATTAGGCTGTTCATAGTGAAGGGTATCATATATTAGTATCATGCATATGATACTAGTGTATGATACTATCTTTATAGTGCATAGTATTACAAAGTAGTATCATAGATGATCATATTTATTGTCATGCATGACACAAAGTAGCATAACATTTAACATCATATGATATCTACATATATTGCTTTAACCCTCTGTCTCTTCTTTAATTGTCTGCTACATAAGGTTTGCTAGTCCCAAGTGTATGATACCGGTTAAGTTATCTCCACTACTAGAACATATAGGCGCGCGTTGCTGCGACCGTCCATGTTGAAGAAAAAAATGCGGAATCTGAAGAATATCAATATGCTCTTGACATTGCATAAATGAGTGACGCAGATCCAATAAGAATCTCTTCTTTTAGGTCCAAGAGACAAAGGTTTTACAAATGCAGCTTTGGAGGGATCACACCACACCAATGCTATTTGCTATAAACAGCTCGTTGTCGTCATGTCATACGCTACTGTTAAGAACTAAAGATACAAACGATCAGTAACATGGCAGGAATGGGTGTACAAAGTTCAAGATCTGTATTGTCCTAGTTAATTAAACTGAGCTAATATATGCTAAATACTCTCACTAAGCCTGCATCTATGTCTTCTCACAGTGAGAGTCAAAATTAATGGGTGTACATGCTCTAATGTGGCTCTGCCCATGAGAATATATTACTTAGGATCAACAGAAGAAATTTTTCCTAAGAAAAATATAAACATAGCATAAAAGACAGGGAAGTTACTGGTGTAGATCTTGAATGGAAAATGAAGGGGGCATGTCCATCACATACAAAATTGTAAGCCATGTTTATTATTTTCGGGAACCAGATTTGTCATGTTTCTCCAACGGTAACAAAAGACTGGTTTGAGTGTTTGGATGAAACTTGCTTTGAGAACCTAGAAATTGGATTAAGAGATTAGCTACTGAAAAGTTTGAGACATTGTAGAGCTAAGATAAACTGAAGAGACAAAGCACAAAAAACAAAGAAATCATCATGGACGAACTGAAAAGAATAGCCACGGAAGAACTGAAAGACAGAGCTCCTGCTCCTCAACACCGTACTCATCCACCTTTTCGTGCAGCATGGCCGGGCAAAGACCAACAATGCCAGGCGCCCTGCCAAACCCGCTCGGCAGTCTGCTGTTGCTGCGGAACTTCTGGTCCTTGGTTGATGCAGAGCCCCTCCTTTGGCGCTTCCTCGCGCGTCAGACTCATCGTGTCGCTGTTGCTAGGCTCCCCATGAGGCCCTGGTGGAGCGCTGCACCTCTCTGGCCATTCGCCCATACGTTAAACGCGGCCTTCTCGGCAAGATCACCAACACCATCTTGCGCTCCGGACGGGCGCCTGCGCCACAACCTTGTCTCCGAGACTTTACACCCGGCGCGCGTCCACCTCTTTGCACCGGCGCGTACCTGGTGCAGTCGCGTGCAGTTGTGGGAGCGGGAGTCCTCCAGCCTCAAGAATGAGAAGCCGCGCCGGCCGCGGTGACGGGTCTGCCTCCTCGTGCTCATGTTCTTCAGAGAGAGGCTCGACGACGCTGTCGAAGGTCGCTAATGGAGATAGGAAAGCCATGAGGGATGTGGACATGTGGTGCGTGGATCGAGCTTCTGAGTGGGGCGAGCCATGCGGCGGAGTAAGCTGAGCGCCAGATGTCAGCACGCACGGAGGAAACGGAAGTAAGAGAGGGAGTGGTGGCGGGCGCCGGCAGCCGGCTGGAATCGGTGAGAGCGATGTTGGGCAAGGAGAACCAGCGCAAGGCACAACCGCCGCAACTGCCGGGTCTCCAGAATGCCAATCTTGGTCGTGTGCTCCCAATCTAACGATGGGGTCACAGGGTGAACCGGAGCTGGCCCAGATAGATTTGCGAAGCAGCTGCCCAGCTACGTAGGCCCAATTAGTAAAGCGTGATTCTTCTAAAAATAGTAATGCGTGATCAAATGGCTGACTGGCCAGAACCGTCAGTTTTTTGATTGGCCGGTTGGGGACGGCAAAACGCTGAGAGGCCTCCTAGGTAGCTCTATTTTACTGTTTAGCAATGGCCAGCCTAACAGCTCCTTGATAGAAATGGATAACATGATGCACTCACGTTCAGTTTGGCGAAATTTGGTGTACTTAATATGCACACAATTCATGTTATATTTGTTTGGTTAAAGAACTCGCTAGAACAAAGACACAAAGCAAACTATTTCTTGAAGTTAGGGCATCTAGCTCCATCTCCAACACCGACCCGAAACCTTCCGCAACCGTCCGGACTGGGCTGCGGGGGTTGCATCCTCCGTCTGGTGGGGGACGTGGATGCAAGGTTGAAAGCACGTTGAGCTTGCTGAGGAGGTGCAGTTGGTCGTGGAGGCCGGGGTAGGTGTTTGGTGTGTAGGTTGATCCGATTCTGTGTTCGGGCTATGCATGTGAGACTGCCGGTGAAAGTCGTACTCCGGTTGTGGCTAGAGTCCTTGATGGCGGCGCCTTCCAGCGTCACTCCATCGTTGGATGCATCGATGTTCCTGCTCCCACCTTTCCTTTCCCGACATGCTCCGGGGGATATCCTTGATCTAGTTTAGATTGGACAATGGCGGCGCTACCCGACATCGTGTTCTCTCTTGGGGGCATCATCCTGGAGGTGGATCCGGTCAGAGCGACCCGTGGCCTGTGAGGATGTGTGTGTTGTTTACTGAACGGCGTCGTCTGTATGGTTTCTAGGTCCGGTTTCCCTCTTAAACTGGACCAACCTTCCTGTCTATTCAATGAATTTAGCAGTTCTCCTGCTAACATTAAAAAAAATCGAGATCCGCGTGTCATCCATGGAGTGAGCTAGGGCGAGCGTCAGACATGGGTGTTGAATGGTCGGGCGTTGCATGATTTCCTCGCAAATCGAAGCAACGAGACAAACATGAGGAACAAGTTTTCCTGGTAATGTATTTTTTTCCTGAACAATCACCGGAGGGGAGAGGGTCCCCACCTGAATCATTACTCAAAGTGGCGCAAGGGTCAGTTGTTACAAGATTGCGCTAGAGCACGAGGCTAGGTATTGGCGCCATGATATGGCCGCCACCTTTAGGGAGGGAGCATTACATCTGAACGTCCAAAGGGAGAAATCTCTAATATGTTCTTGATCGTTATATGGACAATGCGTGAAATCATTGCAAAAGACCCGCACATTCATAAATCTCATATTTTCCAAAGGATGGAAAGAGCCACTGATGGCCACAGGTTGATGTCAAGGCCATCAAGATTCAAGAGTGGAGGTGTCCCAAATGTGGATGGCAGATGTGGGTGTTTGAAGACCCAGCTGCCGCCAAACTGCATCGGCTAGAGGGCAGCCGGGGAAGAAGTGTTGCGTGCCATCATACAAAGCACCGCAACGCGGACAAGTTTCATCGTCGACACTATGCTTATGAAAGAGGTTGTTTTTGTTGTTCAGCCGCCCTCTAAAGAGCAACCAACCGAAGATTCGGACCTTGATAGGAATTTTGGAGTCTCAAATGAGCGTGGCATTAGTGTCGATGTCGTTCGCACTGAGAAAGTAGAAATCACGGTGATCTAGAGATGTTTTTAACTAGAACAGTACTTGGGTTTTGTTGAGATGAAAGCAATCCAGATTAGTAGGTTTGGATTTCAAGGGGAGTAAGAGGAATGCATGTGATATTTATTTATTTATTAAACTAGGGAAGCTCCTAGGGATGCTCTATCTGCATCTCTATCGGACATGGCAGATAAAAGCTTTTCTAGCTGACGATAGCAAGTCAAACATCTTCACTCCAGAGTCAACGATCACTCCAGAGTCAACGATCTGGGGACGGGTAGCTTGGGCACCACGTCCCAACGAGCAGGCAACAATTTCTTCGCACCTCGACGTGGGCCCCCTTCTCAGTTATCCCAAATCCATAGTCCAACGCCAACAGTACTTAACCAATCAAAGTAGTGGTGCCCGCATCGTAACCAATCAAAGTAGTCCATCGCCCATCTCAAAAAAAAAAAAGAGTAGTCCATCGCCATATGATCCACGACTGACTGCGTGCTGCCCGCATCGCACACTACGCTACATGCAATACTAGTGCGCACTAGTAGTGGTGCCGCCATGAACGTCCGTGTGCGAGTGCTTGACACGACCCATGTCCGGCCGGAGCTGCCTGGGCACGCCGCCACTATCAAGCTCTCGCCCTTCGACACCCTCTTCCTCGCGCTCCCCCCGATCCAGCGGATCTTCTTCTATGACGATGACGGCGCACCGAGCCTCCCGCCGTTCCCGGCCATCGTCCGCTCGCTGCTGGCCTCCCTCGCCGCCACGCTCTCCGTCTTCGCGCCGCTCGCCGGCAGGCTCGCGGCCTCCCTTGATGGAGATCTCGTCGTCGACTGCTCCCTTGATGCTCTTCAGCTCGGCGTCAAGTTCGTCCAGGCGGAGTACTCCGGCGACGCGGCCGACATGCGCCGTCTCGCGCGTGACGCCGAGCACGACACCGAGGCGTTCGTGCAGCTCGTGCCGGAGCTCGAGGTGGCCAGGCTGCCAGCGCCCCTGCTCGCTGTCCAGGTCACGCGGCCGGTGCTGTCGGGGGGAGACGACCAGGGTGCGGGCGCCGTGGTGGTCAGGATTTCGATGCACCACGAGGTGGCCGATGGGCAGTCGCTGTTTCAGTTCATGCGCGCGTGGGCCGCCGCGTCGCGGGAGGGATCGCCGGCAGTGGCGGGGCTCGTGCCGCCCCCGACGTTTGACCGGTCGGTGATCATGCGGCACCCCAAAGCAGAGGCTGCGGCGCGGAACTTCGCTCGCCTCTGCGCGCCGGATCTGCCCATCGTGAACACGATGCCGGAGCTGGACTGGACACGGCAGAGCCGGAGGACATACCTGCTCGACGCCGGCCAAATCCAGTCGCTGAAGCGGCGCATCGTGCAGCAACGCCAAGCCGCCGGAGCGGACAACGACAACCAGCCGCCGCCGAGCACCTACGTGGCCGTAGCGTCGCTGCTGTGGACGTCCATGGCGCGCGCCAAGCACCCGGACCAGGCAGTCAACGCCGGCGCCGCCGACGACGCATACCTCCTGTTCCCCGCGGACTGCCGCCGCCGCATGCAGCCCCCTCTGGACCCGGGCTTCTTCGGCAACTGCGTCAAGCTCTGCTTCGCGCGCGCCACGGCGAGCAAGCTTGTGTGCCGCGACGACGACGACGGCGCGCTCGCGCACGCGGCGGGGGCGCTGCGGCGGGCGATCCGCGAGCAGGTGGAGGAGAAGGACCCGCTGGGCGACGCCGACCGGTGGGCGGAGACCTACCAGGGGATCCCGCCGGAGAGGCGCTCGCAGCAGGGGTCGTCGCACCGGTTCATGGCGTACGAGGTGGACTTCGGATGGGGGCAGCCGAGCCGGGCGGAGATCGTGTCGATGTTCAGTCCGGAGGTGGCGATGCTCGTCGGCGCGGTGCAGGTGTCCGTGGCCCTTGGCCGGGATCTCATCGACGGCTTCGAGGCTTGCTTCATGTCGCTGGTCTCACCATGAGCCGAGCGGCCCCGTATGTTATTTTTCACGTCTGTTTGACCGCTGGATGGGAAAATGTAGCCCTTTTTTACGGAAATTGTTTGGACGTTATGCATTTTATTTTAAAATAAAATAAACATAGTATTTGTCAGAAGTATTACTCCCATCTTTTTTTGTTTCTTTAATAAAAATCGAGAGGGAGGCCTCTCTTTTATTCAAAACACAGTACATAATCCTCTTTATGAAAATATTTGAGTAAACTGCACTCAAGCATGTGCGAAATAATTTTGAAATCCATAAGAAACCATGTTTTTGGACGAAATAGCATAAGTACAATACACAGATCCCTTTTGTATATGGGTCAATCATTTCTTGCTGTGTGGCCGTGGAAGGCTGGTAGGTACTAGCATTTTCTATGTAGCTATTGCTCACTGTCTGCCGTTTCGGTGGCCGATGACGGGACAAAAATCCCGATGCCTTTGTTGCGACTAATAGTTTAGATTAGAGTTTTGAGTATTTTACAGATGCAGCGCTCGGGGTGAGATACCGATGCTTTTTTTTTGAGTTTGTTTTCCGGGGTCTGATCTTTCTCAAATTCATCTGTTTGAACATAGCCCACGAAGCTTTAGTGCTGATTCCTATCGTCTTTGTGAGGCACTGAGGCTAGAGTTTATCTCATCGTGCGTATGTGATGGCAAGATTTGAAGTCAGGTGCTTCAGATCTATTTAAAAGTTCAACAACGACATCTGTGGCTCGAGGGGTGCTAGTTCTTATGGGCACGTGCACGAAGACTTTCTTATTGTCATTGACAAGGTTAAGCCAACTGCTGAGCAACGGCATTGACACATTGACGGCTCGTTTTGGTGGTCGTAATGTCTTTGTTTGGTAGTCTAGGTTTTCGACTTCATCTTTATTATGTCTGAGGTGGTTTGTACCTTTAATGAACTTTTACAATAGATCCCGATTCTTAAAAAAACTCTTTAGGGATGATTTTCTCTAAAACAAACTTCACAGGATAACTAACACAGTCACACTACATTGCAACGAATTAAGCATAACTGAGATGGTTAGATTTTGTGTGATGAAAATCAATCATCTAGATTTAATTACTAGACTTGACATTGATGCTCGCATTATTTATTTATTCATTTCAGTCTTTCCTACGGTGCTAGTTCAGTGGGAGCGGATATTTCGTCTACTACGAGGCGTATGTGGTGACTTCATCAATCTCAGAGCAAGTATAATAAGGTGATGTAAGCGGGTTGTAAGGAATTACATATTATATTGTTGCTGAGTTGGAAGAGAGAGAGAAAAGGAGAAAGAAGAGAAGTGGGTTGTAGACTTAAAGCCGGTTGCTGCACCAGCTCCAAGAAGCTTTGTGAGAGTGGAAGGTGGAACATATGTTGATAGAGTAGTTCTTTCTTAATTAGAGCTAACTATTATACGGGTTGGCTATTACATTGACTATAGATGACATGACAACATGCTATAGCAAGCAACTAGCTATATTAGTAACCATGCTCTCAAGATACTGTATCGACTCAGTCTCTTGAAGGTGCTCATAGAGGTAGATGCATATATCGTTCATTCATTCATAGGGATGAATGTATCTGTGTGTATATGAGCGTCTTCGATTGCACTGTGTAAACAAAAACCAAAAAGCTAATCGGCCACCATTCGCTGGGAGCTAGGAGAGCATGACAGTTCAAATGTTTTTCGTGGCACTTTTAGTTGCATCAGGCGTGACATGTTTTTTAAACAATATAACTTTTTTGGGAGGATGACAATTTTAAGCCTTCATTTCAGAAAATACCATGCTGTTTTGAAGATACTGCTACCCCAATCAATTAAAAATGTCATCAAAATTTTCACAAATGCCACCTCCTCGACGAATGGTCGCTAGATAAGGGCATCTCCAGCCGTTGGCCCCCAGTAGGGGCAAAAAAACGCCCCCTGGGGTGCACCGGTGCTAAACCGCGCACTGGGGGCGTGATGCCCCCCAGTCGCGGCGCCCACAGTTAGTCAAAAAAGTCAAACACGGCGCAAAAACGACTCAAATTTAACACAAACATCGGCGAGTTCATTCAAACTTAAACATATTTTACAAAAAAGAAAAAAAACTACCGCGGGCTACCCCGCCCTCTCCCTTGCCGCCCGCCGTCTCCCTCGCCGCCCGCCCACGCGGTTCTACATGCCGAGGAGGCGGTAGAACCGCGTGTAGTCACCGCCGTCGTTGTCATCATCGTCATCGTCGTCGCCGCCGCCTCCGCCGTCCCTGCTGCATCCCTCCCCCGGTTGGCGCGGCGGGTTGGACGGTCCGGGGGCGTCGTCGTCGTCGTCGCTGTCGAGGACCACGACGCCGTGCTCGTCCTCGCGCCCACGCTTGCGGGCGGCGATCTCCTCCAGGGCCCGGCGCTGCCAGACCATCTCGTCGCGGAGGTAGTCGTCCCGCGCCTACCGCATGGCGTCCTCGTCGGAGAAGCCGCGCCGGGCTATCTCCTCGTACTCCGCGGGGAGGACGGGCTCCGGCTTGGGCTCGGCGAGGACGAAGCGGCCGGTTGGTGGAGAGGCGTTGGCGCCGCCGGAGCTGCGGGTGCGCGCGCTGACCGGCGTGTCCTGGGGCTCCGTCTTGACAGGGCGGAGGCAGGGCGAGCCGCCGGACGAGGAGGAGGACACCCCGGTCTCCATGCGCCTCGGGGTCCAGGAGCTTCCCCGGCGGCGTGAGAAGGAAGGGGGAACGGGGTACTCCAGGCGCGGCGTGTTGCCGCCCTCGATGTACTCGAGGACGGCCTCCAACGTGCGCCCGCGCACGCCCCATCACAGACGCCGGCCGGCGGCGTTGAGCCTGCCGGAGGGCACGACGACGTTGGTGGCCTCGAGCTGCTCGGCCTGACGGCGGCGGAAGTACGGTTCCCAGAGCGGGCTGTCGGGGGCGTACCATGGCGTCTCCCTCGCCGCACGCGGCAGGTTCAAGCGGATGCGTGCGATCTCCACACGCCGCGCCGCGTCGGTCGGTACCGGGGGCACCGGCACGCCGCCCGCACTGATCCTCCACGTCCCGGGCACCCGCATGTCCGGCGGGACCGGGTACTCGGCCTCGTAAAGGAGGCGAGCCTCGTCTTTGTGAAGATGGCGGCGGCCGAAGCCGTTCGCCGCCGCGCCGTCGCCTAGGAAGCGCTCGGCCATGGCTGTGAACTGGGGATGGCGAAAGAGAGGAGAGGAGAGGGAGGAAACGACGGCGGCGGGAGAGTGTGAGTCGCCGAGTGCGCCGGGGCACTTCATATATAGGCCAAGGCGCGCGTATCACCGTGTGTATGTGTGGCGGGCGAGGGAGGGCGAGGAACGCGCGTCGTCCGGTCTTCACTGCGCCGCCCGTGAGGCATCAATGGTGCAGGCTGACCGGCGCGGCAGCGCGGCAGCTTTGGCATTGATTCGCCGCGGGAAACGAGGCGATGAGGACGACGAAGGGCCGAGAAGAGAGCCGTGTCGCTGACGCGGCGGGCCCGCGGCTTTTTCGTGCCGAAACAGTTCGCCCGGCGCCCCCGGGCGCCCCCCAGCGCGCCGGGTTCGGGCTGGGTCCGCCGGCGCTGTTTTCGGCCCAAGCCGGCAAAAATCGGGCTCCTGGGGGCGCGACTGGGCCGTTTTTTCGGCGCCGGCGCAAAAAAAAACGCCTGGGGAGGCCTTCTTGGGGGCGCGGCTGGAGATGCCCTAAGAGAGTAAAGAAAAGGACACACTGCAAAATGCGCCAGCAGTTTACGTCTTCCAATCCTGGTGGCGCCCTCGAATCACTCCATTGCGCCGTCGTGCGTGAGCTGCTGCCTCCCCCGATTGGATCGCGCCGCCCCCCTGCTCGCATCGCCTCTCCGTCCCCCGGTCGCGGTGCCCGCATCCAGGCCGTCATCTCCGACGAGTGCCTGCGTGTCTGCCGACCGTCGTCCTCCCCTGAGATCCGCCCCCGCGTTGCCCGCCCAAGTTCGCCGCGGACCTGCGGCTCCGCGCCCGAACTCGCCGACCCCAGCTGTCGTTCCCACCGGGGGTCCGCCGCCGCCTTCCCCGGTTGCGCCGCCGCCGTTCACCAGCCATCACCTGTCATCGTCCTTTCCCCCCAAAGCGTCTCTGTCTCCCTCCTGAAGTTGGGTATTTCCTCACAGTAGTCTGATGGAAAACAGTATGTCTGATCATTATGTTGGCGGCAGTAGTCACCGGAGCCGTCAGAATGACAACAATGGCACTGATCATTCGGGAGAATCACATGGCGACCCGAACCGGAAGCTATGCCAGCTTGTCAAAGAACACGGCGCCCTACTGCTTTTTCCACTGCTTCTTCTCCTATGCCGAGTTCAGGAAGGATGTACTGGAAATTGTCGAGTTCTTCGAGAAGGAGCTCGGAAAGTGCAGGGATGAGCTCCAAACAGGCCAAGCAATAAGCTATTCATCCTTAACCAACCTCCTGCCTCTGATCGTTCCTTTGGTCTTGAAGCTGCTTCGAGCTGTACATGCCCTATGGATATCATACGCGGATGATGCAATGGTGAATTTGCCAGAAGAACTCGTAAAAGCTGCCAGAATCATGCAGAACCCTGCGCAGATTTCTCGTCTCCTCGTATAAATTGGGGAACTGCATCTCACCAACGACGTGGCGGAGTTCGAAGAGAATGACATAGGGCAGTGGTTACAGCGAATCCGCGAGAGCGGATACAACTTCTTGGGTTTATGTGCGGCCATCGAGGGACCGTCCTGTAAGCTGTTAGACATTTCATCAGTTAGCGATGCTATCAAGGAGAAATTGTATTATATGGAGTTTCGGCATGTTAGCAAGCTCATCGACCTCTTCATTCTTCCGTTGGCCAAGTGCTGCCCTCGTGAGCTGTTGGAAGATTGGATTTTGAAGCTCTTACTACCCTTGCTCACTGAATGTGGGTACGCACTTTCTGATGCGTGGCTCAATCTTCTAAATGAAGGCCAGGGTCATGACCGCCTTTATTTAGCTCACTCCTTCGGCTATCTTGGTGGGTCAGAGGAAAGAGTAAAGAAGTTACAAGGTTGCCTACTGCTTGACATGACTCACAAAAGTCTCCAAGTTGCTTGGGGTTCTAGCATCTGTGGAACCAAATGATGCGCTTATGCATTTGGACCTGCTACCTAGTAGTACGTGAAGACCGCTTCATTCTGTGATTCGAAGTGTGCAGCAACTAACTCTGTGGTTGGATATACTATACTTGATGATTGGTTTATCAGAATGTTAAACATGAACCTTTTTGGGTCATGGGTTGACGAGTCTCCAAGTTGATTGGGGTTCTAGCATCTGTGGAACCAAATGATGCGCTTATGCGTTTGGACCTGCTACCTGGTAGTACGGTGAAGACCGCTTCATTGTGTGATTCGAAGTGTGCAGCAACTAACTCTGTGGTTGGATATACTATACTTGATGATTGGTTTATCAGAATGTTAAACATGAACCTTTTTGGGTCATGGGTTGACGGTGAAGCAACGATGGACGCTCTTCCCTTCTTTCATGCTTTGGTCCAAGTTGCGGTCGCTACAAAACATGTGAAACTCAGACGGTTTATCGTAGATGCTATGCTTCCAGCTACAATTAAGCGCATTTGTGACGATCTTCCATGTGCGGTTCAGCAGACAATCAGAAAGTTAAGTTGCCATCTGAACCCAAGCAAGAGCAAAAAGGCTACCGAAGATCTTTGGGTCCTATGTGAAGAGATTTATAAAGTTTTTATACAAAATCCGGATTTCACTGCTGAAGGCCCAGACCGTGAGAACACAGGAGACCGGTTTAAAAATTGGTTTTCAAGGCAAAATCAAGAACTTCTGGTGAAATCATCTTGTCCTATTCCAGAGGATTTTCCTGTCAATTTGTGGAATTGGGAGCTTGAAGACGAATTTCAAAGGTACCTCCCTATCTATGTTGACATATTGTATGAAGCTGATGCAATGGATTGTCCAGAGTATGAATATCCATGCCAGTCTACGCTTTTTGAGAAACTGAGGCCTGAATTTAGATTAGAACATGGCATTAGCAACAGTCTGGATGGTCATGTTAGGATTATATGCAATATGGTGCATCGAAAATTACCCGCAGCATGGTCTGAGATGCATTCCCGTCAAATGGACGAATGGCTTTGTAAACTCATTTCCTCGAAACATTACATTACAGACTCTAATAAACGTCATAGTGCCATGGCTCGGTTTATGGAAGACTTGCCGATTGATGCAAAGCTTTCTCCATTGGACGTGAAAGATGCGATTGCTACTTTTTATAATGTCATATTGTTTTACTTGGAACCTAAGTTTCATCCTCTAATAAGGGAGGGTCAAAAGGACTTCCTTATAAAGATAGCTCATCAGTTTAATTTTGCACAAGAGGCCAATTCGTGCAAGCCTCTTGAGCCGGAATTCAATGATTTTCCTGTCAATTTGCTGCCTGATGCATGTTCATACATCTATAGAATGAAGATAGAGTGCAAGTATTTTGAGGCAAGAGAACATGTCCGTCTGCATCAAGAGTTTGACCAATATTTGGCCTCTGGGGAACTAGACGATGATGTCTATAAGTTCAATTCTTCACAGGATAAGTCTGTTCTGCAATTTGCTGAGAAACACGTTGTGAAAAGTCGGTTTGGGAAGCTCGACCATAAGCTCATGAAATTATCTTTGGAGGACCGAGGTCCGATTGTGGATACACAACGTCAAATAGATACTTATTCTGAGAACTTGAGAGACACCCTCGCGAACAAGGAGCTGAATGTCAGCCTCCAAAAACTGATGAACAAGCTAGATGGATTTTCTCGTCAACGGAACTGTTCGTGTATACGGGGCTGAACTGTTTGTGTAGGCGAATGCACAAGCGAGCGGTACTCCTCGGCTTCGTATGCGTGCAGTTGGGCCGGCCGGTGCCCGGACTGGGCTTTCCACCAGAACCACGCCTAGACATTGATGCTTTTTACTGAAACCACGCCCAAACTCGGGCAAGATCCAAAAAAAGAGCCCAGATTTAGGCAGAATTGCTCCAGACTTGTCACTTTCGCCAATTTCCCATTTTTGCTTGTTTTTCTCATGCCAGGCCCCATACCAGGCAGTAGTTCTGCCAAAGTCTACACTTTGTATACATGGATCCTCTCTCGGATTTTATGGCCTCGAGCCATTTGTCGGAATTCGGGCCCACCATCACTTCTCCATAGCTCGTAGGTTCATTGTTGTCTAGCAACATGACCTTCAAGACAGGATTACTGTACCACTCTGAAGTAGTACACATCCTTGTCACCCTACGAGGTACGGTAGTGACTTGATCCAAAACTTCATGATCACCATCATAAGCTTCTACTTCAATTAGTGTAGGCGTCACAGGAACAACTTCATGTGCCCTGCCACACACTAGTTGAAGTGACGGTTCAATAACCTCATCAAGTCTCCACCATCCTCCCACTCAATTCTTTCGAGAGAAACTTTTCCTCGAGAAAGGACTTGATCTTAGAAACAATCCCTTTTGCTTCCGGAACTGAGACTGAGGTATACCCAACTGTTTGGGTGTCCTATGAAGATGCATTTATCCGCTTTGGGTTCGAACTTATCAGCCTGAAACCTTTTCACATAAGCGTCGCAGCCCCAAACTTTCAAGAAACGACAACTTAGGTTTCGGTGTCATCTCAACGGAGTTACGTGATGCCCTATTTAAAGTGAATGCGGTTGTCTCTAATGCCTAACCCATGAACGATAGCGGTAATTTGATAAGAGACATCATGGTATGCCCCATATCCAATAGGGTGCATCTATGATGTTCGGACACACCATCACACTATGGTGTTCCAGGCGGTATTAGTTGTGAAATAATTTTCACAATGTCTCAATTGTGTACCAAACTCGCAACTCAGATATTCATCTCTGTGATCATATCATAAACATTTCATCATCTTGTCACGAAGATCTTCAACTTCACTCTGAAATTACTTGAACCTTTCAATAATTCAGACTTGTGTTTCATCAAGCAAATATACTCAACATCTACTCAAATCATCTGTGAAGTAAGAATATAAGATATCCACTGCATGCCTCAACACTCATTGGACTGCACACATCAAAATGTGCTACTTCCAATAAGTTGCTTTCTTGTTCCATTTTACTGAAAACGAGACTTTTCAGTTATCTTGCCCATGTGGTATGATTTGCATGTCTCAAGTGATTCAAAATCAAGTGATTCCAAACGATCCATCTGCATGGAGTTTTTTCATGCATATACACCAATAGACATGGTTCGCATGTCTCAAACTTTTCAAAAGCGAGTGAGTCCAAAGATCCATCAACATGGAGCTTCTTCATGCGTTTTATACCAATATGACTTACATGGCCGTGCCACAAGTAGGTGGTACTATCATTGCTATCTTATATCTTTTGGCATGAACATGTGTATCACTACAATCGAGATTCAATAAACCATTTATTTTAGGTGCAAGACCGTTGAAGGTATTATTCAAATAAACAAAGTAACCATTATTCTCCTTAAATAAATAACCGATTGCGATAAACATAATCCAATCATGTTTATGCTCAACGCAAATACCAAATAACAATTATTTAGTTTTAACACCAATCTCGATGGTAGAGAGAGCATGCGATGCTTGATCACATCAACCTTGGAAACACTTCCAACACACATCGTCATCTCACCTTTAGCTAGTCTTCATTTATTCCGTAGCTTTTATTTCGAGTTACTAACACTTAGCAACCGAACCGGTATCTAATACCCTGGTGCTACTAGGAGGACTAGTAAAATACACATAATGTATATCCAATATACTTCTATCGACCTTCCCAGCCTTCTCATCTACGAAGTATCTAGGGTAATTCTGCTCCAGTGGCTGTTCCCTTTATTACAGAAGAACTGAGTCTCGAGTTTGGGTTCAACCTTGGGTTTCTTCACTAGAGCAGCAGCTGATTTGTCGTTTCATGAAGTATCCCTTCTTGCTCTTGCCCTTCTTGAAACTAGTGATTTCACTAACCATCAACAATTGATGCTCCTTCTTGATTTCTACTTTCGCGGTGTCAAACATCGCGAACATTTCAAGGATCATCATATCTATCCCTGATATGTTATAGTTCATCACGAAGCTCTAGTAGCTTGGTGCAATGACTTTGGAAAAACATCACTATCTCATCTGGAAGATTAACTCCCACTCGATTCAAGTGATTGTTGTACCCGGACAATCTGAGTATAAGCTCAACAATTGAGCTTTTTTCCCTTAGTTTGTAGGCTAAGAAACTCGTCGGGGGTCTCATACCTCTTGACATGGGAACGAGCCTAAAATCCCAATTTCAGCCCTTGAAACATCTGATATGTTCCGCGTCGTTTTGAAATCGTCTCCGGTGCCTCAATTCTAAACCGTTTTACATTACTGAATTATCATGTAGTTATCAAAACATGTATGTCAAATGTTCGCAACATCCATAGACGATGTTCGAGGTTCAACACACCGAGCGGTGCATTAAGGACATAAGCCATCTGCGCAGCAATGAGGACAATCCCCAGTTTACGGACCCAGTCCGCATAATTGCTACTATCAACTTTCAACTATATTTTCTCTAGGAACATATCTAAACAGTAGAACTAAAGCGCGAGCTACGACATAATTTGCAAAAACCTTTTGACTATGTTCAGGATAATTAAGTTCATCTAATGAACTCCCACTCAGATAGACATCCCTCTAGTCATCTAAGTGATTACATGATCCGAGTCAACTAGGTCGTGTCCGATCATCACGTGTGACGGACTAGTCATCATCGGTGAACATCTTCATGTTGATCGTATCTACCATACGACTCATGCTCGACCTTTCGGTCTCTTGTGTTCCGAGGCCATGTCTGTACATGCTAGGCTCGTCAAGTCAACCTAAGTGTTTCGCGTGTGTAAATTTGGCTTACACCCATTGTATGTGAACGTTAGAATCTATCACACCCGATCATCACGTGGTGCTTCGAAACAACGAACTTTCGCAATGGTGCACAGTTAGGGGGAACACTTTCTTGAAATTTTAATGAGGGATCATCTTATTTACTACGACCGTTCTAAGCAAATAAGATGCATAAACAAGATAAACATCATATGCAATCAAAAAGTGACATGATATGGCCAATATCATTTTGCTCCTTTTGATCTCCATCTTCGGGGCTCCATGATCATCATCGTCACCGGCATGACACCATGATCTCCATCATCATGATCTCCATCATCGTGTCTCCATAAAGTTGTCTTGCCAACTATTACTTCTACTACTATGGCTAACGGTTTAGCAATAAAGTAAAGTAATTACATGGCGTTGTTCAATGACACGCAGGTCATACAATAAATTAAGACAACTCCTATGGCTCCTGCCGGTTATCATACTCATTGACATGCAAGTCGTGATTCCTATTACAAGAACATGATCAATCTCATACATCACATATCATTCATCACATTCTTTTGGCCATATCACATCACATAGCATACCCTGCAAAAACAAGTTAGACGTCCTCTAATTGTTGTTTGCATGTTTTACGTGGCTGCTATGGGTTTCTAGCAAGAACGTTTCTTACCTACGCAAAAACCACAACGTGATATGCCAATTGCTATTTACCCTTCATAAGGACCCTTTTCATCGAATCCGATCCGACTAAAGTGGGAGAGACTGGCACCCGCTAGCCACCTTATGCAACAAGTGCATGTCAGTCGGTGGAACCTGTCTCACGTAAGTGTACGTGTAAGGTCGGTCCGGGCCGCTTCATCCCACAATACCGTCGAAACAAGATTGGACTAGTAACGGTAAGCATATTGAACAAAATCAACGCCCACAACAACTTGTGTTCTACTCGTGCATAGAAACTACGCATAGACCTAGCTCATGATGCCACTGTTGGGGAACGTAGCAGAAATCAAAAAATTTCTACGCATCACCAAGATCAATCTATGGAGTAATCTAGGAACGAGGGGAAGGAGAGTGCATCTACACACTCTTGTGGATCGCTAAGCGGAAGCGTTCAAGTTAACGGGGTTGATGGAGTCGTACTCGTCGTGATCCAAATCACCGATGATCCTAGTGCCGAACGGACGGCACCTCCGTGTTCAACACACATGCAGCCCGGTGACGTCTCCCATGCCTTGATCCAGCAAGGAGAGAGGGGGAGGTTGGGGAAGACTCCGTCCAGCAGCAGCACGACGGCGTGGTGGTGGGGGAGGAGCGTGGCAATCCTGCAGGGCTTCGCCAAGCACCGCGGGAGAGGAGGAGGACTTGGGAGAGGGGAAGGGCTGCGCCAGAACTTGGGTGCGGCTGCCCTTCCACCCCCCACATATATATAGGGGCAAGGGAGAGGGGGGCCGGCCACCTCAGATCCAATCTGAGGAGGGGGCGGCGGCCAGGGGGGTTGCCTTGCCCCCCAAGGCAAGGGGGCCGCCCCCTTTTAGGGTTCCCCCAAATCCTAGGCGCCTTGGGCCCTGGTCGGGGGGGGGGGGGGGGCGCACCAGCCCACCTGGGGCTGGTCCCCTCCCACACTTGGCCCACACAGCCCTCTGGGGCCGGTGGCCCCACTTGGTGGACCCCTGGGACCCTCCCGATGGTCCCGGTACGTTACCGATAGCACCCGAAACTTTTCCGGTGACCAAAACATGACTTCCCATATATAAATCTTTACCTCTGGACCATTCCGAAACTCCTCATGATGTCCGAGATCTCATCCGGGACTCCTAACAACATTCGGTAACCACGTACATCTATTCCCTATAATCCTAGCGTCATCGAACCTTAAGTGTGTAGACCCTACGGGTTCGGGAACCATGCAGACATGACCGAGACATTCTCCGGTCAATAACCAACAGCGGGATCTGGATACCCATGTTGGTGCCCACATGTTCCACGATGATCTCATCGGATGAACCACGATGTCGAGGATTCAATCAATCCCGTATTCAATTCCCTTTGTCTAGTGGTATTGTACTTGCCCGAGATTCGATCGTCGGTATCCCGATACCTTGTTCAATGTCGTTACCGGCAAGTCCCTTTACTCGTTCCATAACACATCATCCCGTGATCAACCCCTTGGTCACATTGTGCACATTATGATGATGTCCTACCGAGTGGGCCTAGAGATACCTCTCCGTCACACGGAGTGACAAATCCCAGTCCGATTCGTGCCAACCCAACAGACACTTTTGAAGATACCCGTAGTGCACCTTTATAGCCACCCAGTTACGTTGTGATGTTTGGTACACCCAAAGCATTCCTACGGTATCCGAGAGTTGCACAATATCATGGTCTAAGGAAATGATACTTGACATTAGAAAAGCTTTAGCATACGAACTACACGATCTTTGTGCTAGGCTTAGGATTGGGTCTTGTCCATCACATCATTCTCCTAATGATGTGATCCCGTTATCAACGACATCCAATGTCCATGGTCAGGAAACCGTAACCATCTATTGATCAACGAGCTAGTCAACTAGAGGCTTACTAGGGACATGGTGTTGTCTATGTACCCACACATGTATCTGAGTTTCCTATCAATACAATTATAGCATGGATAATAAACGATTATCATGAACAAGGAAATATAATAATAATAATAACTAATTTATTATTGCCTCTAGGGCATATTTCCAACAGTCTCCCACTTGCACTAGAGTCAATAATCTAGTTCACATCGGCATGTGATAAACACTCACAGGTCACATCGCCATGTGACCAACATCCAAAGAGTTTACTAGTGTCACTAAACTAGTTCACATCATCATGTGATTAAGACTCAATGAGTTCTGGGGTTTGATCATGTTTTGCTTGTGAGAGAGGTTTAGTCAACAGGTCCGCAAGATTCAGATCCGTATGTACTTCGCAAATCTCTAGGTCATATTGTAAATGCTGCTTCCACGCTCCACTTGGAGCTATTCCAAATGGTCGCTCCACTATACTTATCCAGTTTGGTACTCAGAGTCATTCAGATAGGTGTTAAAGCTTGCATTGATGCAACTCTTTACGTCGAACTCTTTATCACCTCCATAACCGAGAAACATATCCTTATTCCTCTAAGGATAATTTTGACCGCTATCTGGTGATCCACTCCTTGATCACCTTTGTACCCTCTTGCCAAGTATGTAGCAAGGCACACATCAGGTGCGGTACACAGCATAGCATACTGTAGAGCCTACGTCTAAAGCATAGGGGACGACCTTCGTCCTTTCTCTCTTTTCTGCCGTGGTCGAGCTTTAAGTCTTAACTTCGTACCTTACAACTCAGGCAAGAACTCCTTCTTTGACTGATCCATCTTGAACACCTTCAAGATCATGTCAAGGTATGTGCTCATTTGAAAGTACCATTTAGCGTTTTTGATCTATCCTCATAGATCTTGATGCTCAATGTTCAAGCAGCTTAATCCAGGTTTTCTATTGAAAAACACTTTTCAAATAACCCTATATGCTTTCTAGAAATTCTACATCATTTCTGATCAACAATATGTCAACAACATATACTCATCAGAAATTCTATAGTGCTCCCACTCACTTCTTTGGAAATACAAGTTTCTCATAAACTTTGTATAAACCCAAAATCTTTATTCATCTTATCAAAGTGTATATTCCAACTCCGAGATGCTTACTCCAGTCCATGGAAGGATCGCTGGAGCTAGCATACCTTTTATCATCCTTAGGATCGACAAAACCTTTCTGATTGTATCACATAAAACCTTTCCTTACGAAAACTGGTAAGGAAACTCGTTTTGACATCCATTTGCCAGATTTCATAAATGTAGCTAATGCTAACAAGATTCCGACGGACTTAAGCATCGCTACGGATGAGAAAATCTCATCGTAGTCAACTCCTTGAACTTGTGAAAAACTCTTCGCCACAAGTCGAGCTTCATAGACGGTGACATTACCGTCCACGTCCGTCTTCTTCTTAAAGAACCATCTGTACCCAATAGCCTTACGACCATCAAGTAGTTCTGCCAAAGTCTACACTTTGTATACATGGATCCTCTCTCAAATTTTATGGCCTCGAGCCATTTGTCGGAATTCGGGCTCACCATCGCTTCTCCATAGCTCGTAGGTTCATTGTTGTCTAGCAACATGACCTTCAAGATAGGATTACTGTACCACTCTGAAGTAGTACGCATCCTTGTCACCCTACGAGGTACGGTAGTGACTTGATCCAAAAATTCATGATCACCAGCATAAGCTTCTACTTCAATTGGTGTAGGCGCCACAGGAACAACTTCATGTGCCCTGCTACACACTAGTTGAAGTGACGGTTCAATAACCTCATCAAGTGTCCACCATCCTCCCACTCAATTCTTTCGAGAGAAACTTTTCCTCGAGAAAGGACCTGATTCTAGAAACAATCCCTTTTGCTTCCGGAACTGAGACTGGAGGTATACCCAACTGTTTTGGGTGTCTTATGAAGATGCATTTATCCGCTTTGGGTTCGAACTTATCAGCCTGAAACCTTTTCACATAAGCGTCGCAGCCCCAAACTTCCTAGAAACGACAACTTAGGTTTCGGTGTCATCTCAACGGAGTTACGTGGTGCCCTATTGAAAGTGAATGCGGTTGTCTCTAATGCCTAACCCATGAACGATAGCGGTAATTTGATAAGAGACATCATGATATGCCCCATATCCAATAGGGTGCATCTATGATGTTCGGACACACCATCACACTATGGTGTTCCAGGCGGTATTAGTTGTGAAACAATTTTCACAATGTCTCAATTGTGTACCAAACTCGCAACTCAGATATTCATCTCTATGATCATATCATACACATTTCATCCTCTTGTCACGAAGATCTTCAACTTCACTCTGAAATTACTTGAACCTTTCAATAATTCAGACTTGTGTTTCATCAAGCAAATATACTCAACATCTGTGAAGTAAGAATATAACGATATCCACTGCATGCCTCAGCACTCATTGGACTGCACACATCAAAATGTGCTACTTCCAACAAGTTGCTTTCTTGTTCCATTTTACTGAAAACGAGGCTTTTCAGTCATCTTGCCCATGTGGTATGATTTGCATGTCTCAAGTGATTCAAAATTAAGTGAGTCCAAACGATCCATCTGCATGGAGTTTCTTCATGCATATACACCAATAGACATGGTTTGCATGTCTCAAACTTTTCAAAAGCGAGTGAGTCCAAAGATCCATCAACATGGAGCTTCTTCATGCGTTTTACACCAATATGACTTACATGGCAATGCCACAAGTAGGTGGTACTATCATTACTATCTTATATCTTTTGGCATGAACATGTGTATCACTACGATCGAGATTCAATAAACCATTCATTTTAGGTGCAAGGCCGTTGAAGGTATTATTCAAATAAACAGAGTAACCATTATTCTCCTTAAATGAATAACCGTATTGCGATAAACATAATCCAATCATGTTTATGCTCAACGCAAATACCAAATAACAATTATTTAGTTTTAACACCAATCTTGATGGTAGAGAGAGCATGCGATGCTTGATCACATCAACCTTGGAAACACTTCCAACACACATCGTCATCTCACCTTTAGCTAGTCTTTGTTTATGCCGTAGCTTTTATTTCGAGTTACTAACACTTAGCAACCGAACCGGTATCTAATACCCTGGTGCTACTAGGAGTACTAGTAAAGTACAAATAATGTATATCCAATATACTTCTATCGACCTTGCCAGCCTTCTCATCTACCAAGTATCTAGGGTAATTTTGCTCCAGTGGCTGTTCCCTTTATTACAGAAGCACTGAGTCTCGGGTTTGGGTTCAACCTTGGGTTTCTTCACTAGAGCAGCAGCTGATTTGCCGTTTCATGAAGTATCCCTTCTTGCCCTTGCCCTTCTTGAAACTAGTGGTTTCACTAACCATCAACAATTGATGCTCCTTCTTGATTTCTACTTTCGTGGTGTCAAACATCGCGAACATTTCAAGGATCATCATATCTATCCCTGATATGTTATAGTTCATCACGAAGCTCTAGTAGCTTGGTGCAATGACTTTGGAGAAACATCACTATCTCATCTGGAAGATTAACTCCCACTCGATTCAAGTGATTGTTGTACCCAGACAATCTGAGTATAAGCTCAACGATTGAGCTTTTCTCCCTTAGTTTGTAGGCTAAGAAACTTGTCGGAGGTCTCATACCTCTTGACGTCGGCACGAGCCTGAAATCCCAATTTCAGCCCTCAAAACATCTCATATGTTCCGCGACATTTCGAAATCGTCTTCGGTGCCTCAATTCTAAACCGTTTAACATTACTGAACTATCAAGTAGTTATCAAAACGTGTATGTCAAATGTTCGCAACATCCATAGACGACGTTCGAGGTTCAGCACACTGAGAGGTGCATTAAGGACATAAGCCTTCTGCGCAGCAATGAGGACAATCCTTAGTTTACGGACCCAGTCCGCATAATTGCTACTATCAACTTTCAACTATATTTTCTCTAGGAACATATCTAAACAGTAAAACTAAAGCGCGAGCTACGACATAATTTGCAAAAACCTTTTGACTATGTTCAGGATAATTAAGTTCATCTAATGAACTCCCACTCAGATAGACATCCCTCTAGTCATTTAAGTGATTACATGATCCGAGTCAACTAGGTCGTGTCCGATCATCACGTGAGACGAACTAGTCATCATCGGTGAACATCTTCATGTTGATCGTATCTACCATACGACTCATGCTCGACCTTTCGGTCTCTTGTATTCCGAGGCCATGTTTGTACATGCTAGGCTCGTCAAGTCAACCTAAGTGTTTCGCGTGTGTAAATCTGGCTTACACCCGTTGTATGTGAATGTTAGAATCTATCACACCCGATCATCACGTGGTGCTTCGAGACAACGAACTTTCGCAACGGTGCACAGTTAGGGGGAACACTTTCTTGAAATTTTAATGAGGGATCATCTTATTTACTACCGCCGTTCTAAGCAAATAAGATGCATAAACATGATAAACATCACATGCAATCAAAAAGTGACATGATATGGCCAATATCATTTTGCTCCTTTTGATCTCCATCTTCGGGGCTCCATGATCATCATCGTCACCGGCATGACACCGTGATCTCCATCATCATGATCTCCATCATCATGTCTCCATGAAGTTGTCTCGCCAACTATTACTTCTACTACTATGGCTAACGGTTTAGCAATAAAGTAAAGTAATTATATGGCGTTGTTCAATGACACGGAGGTCATACAATAAATTAAGACAACTCCTATGGCTCCTACCGGTTGTCATACTCATCGACATGCAAGTCGTGATTCCTATTACAAGAACATGATCAATCTCATACATCACATATCATTCATCACATTCTTTTGGCCATATCACATCACATAGCATACCCTGCAAAAACAAGTTAGACATCCTCTAATTGTTGTTTGCATGTTTTACGTGGCTGCTATGGGTTTCTAGCAAGAACGTTTCTTACCTACGCAAAAACCACAACGTGATATGCTAATTGCTATTTACCCTTCATAAGGACCCTTTTCATCGAATCCGATCCGACTAAAGTGGGAGAGACTGACACCCGCTAGCCTCCTTATGCAACAAGTGCATGTCAGTCGGTGGAACCTGTCTCACGTAAGTGTACGTGTAAGATCGGTCCGGGCCACTTCATCCCACAATACTGTCGAAACAAGATTGGACTAGTAACGGTAAGCATATTGAACAAAATCAATGCCCACAACAACTTGTATTCTACTCGTGCATAGAAACTACGCATAGACCTAGCTCATGATGCCACTGTTGGGGAACGTAGCAGAAATAAAAAAAATTCTACGCATCACCAAGATCAATCTATGGAGTAATCTAGCAACAAGGGGAAGGAGAGTGCATCTACATACTCTTGTAGATCGCTAAGCGGAAGCATTCAAGTGAACGGGGTTGATGGAGTCGTACTCGCCGTGATCCAAATCACCGGTGATCCTAGTGTCGAACGGATGGCACCTCCGTGTTCAACACACATGCAGCCCGATGACGTCTCCCATGCCTTGATCCAGCAAGGAGAGAGGGAGAGGTTGGGGAAGACTCCGTCCAGCAGCAGCACGACGGCGTGGTGGTGGTGGAGGAGCGTGGCAATCCTGCGGGGCTTCGCCAAGCACCACGGGAGAGGAGGAGGACTTGGGAGAGGGGAAGGGCTGTGCCAGAACTTGGGTGCGGCTGCCCTTCCACCCCCACATATATATAGGGGCAAGGGAGAGGGGGTCGGCCCCCTCAGATCCAATCTGAGGAGGGGGCGGCAGCCAGGGGGGTTGCCTTGCCCCCCAAGGCAAGGGGGGGGCCCTTTTAGGGTTCCCCCAAACCCTAGGCGCCTTGGGCCCTGGTGGGGGGGTGCACCAGCCCACCTGGGGCTGGTCCCCTCCCACACTTGGCCCACGCAGCCCTCTGGGGCCGGTGGCCCCACTTGGTGGACCCCCGGGACCCTCCCGATGGTCCCGGTACGTTACCGATAGCACCCAAAACTTTTCCGGCAACCAAAACAGGACTTCCCATATATAAATCTTTACCTCCGGACCATTCCGGAACTCCTCGTGACGTCCGGGATCTCATCCGGGACTCCGAACAACATTCAGTAACCACGTACATCTATTCCCTATAACACTAGCGTCATCGAACCTTAAGTGTGTAGACCCTACGGGTTCGGGAACCATGCAAACATGACCGAGACGTTCTCCGATCAATAACCAACAGCGGGATCTGGATACCCATGTTGGTTCCCACATGTTCCACGATGATCTCATCGGATGAACCACGATGTCGAGGATTCAATCAATCCCGTATTCAATTCCCTTTGTCTAGCGGTATAGTACTTGCCCGAGATTCGATCGTCGGTATCCCGATACTTTGTTCAATCTCGTTACCGGCAAATCTCTTTACTCGTTCCGTAACACATCATCCCGTGATCAACCCCTTGGTCAAATTATGCACATTATGATGATGTCCTACCGAGTGGGCCCACAGATACCTCTCCGTCACACGGAGTGACAAATCCCAGTCTCGATTTGTGCCAACAGAACAGACACTTTCGGAGATACCCGTAGTGCACCTTTATAGCCACCCAGTTACGTTGTGACGTTTGGTACACCCAAAGCATTCCTACGGTATCCGGGAGTTGCACAATCTCATGGTCTAAGGAAATGATACTTGACATTAGAAAAGCTTTAGCATACGAACTACATGATCTTTGTGCTAGGCTTAGGATTGGGTCTTGTCCATCACATCATTCTCCTAATGATGTGATCCCATTATCAACGACATCCAATGTCCATGGTCAGGAAACCATAACCATCTATTGATCAACGAGCTAGTCAACTAGAGGCTTACTAGGGACATGGTGTTGTCTATGTACCCACACATGTATCTGAGTTTCCTATCAATACAATTATAGCATGGATAATAAACGATTATCATGAACAAGGAAATATAATAATAATAACTAATTTATTATTGCCTCTAGGGCACATTTCCAACATAAAAGGGGTTGAGGCTTTAGTCCCGCTTGGTGGCTCCACCAACCGGCACTAAAGGGGTTCTAAAAATGGTTTTTTGTTTTTCCATTTGTTTTTTGTTTTTAGTTTCTATTTTGAATTGCTTATATCTTTTAGCATATTTGATGTTTTTGAGTGATTCTATTTGCATTATATTCAAAATTTTCTCTACTTTCTGTTTGTGCCATTAGTTTTCAAATTTGAATGACTTAAATATGAATTTGTTCAAATTTGCTTCAAACCCTAGATTATGAATAATTTGAGTTTAAAATAGTTTTTAATTTAATTCTTTTTGCTCCTAGTCACATGTTAGATTGTTGTCACAGTAAGATTTATTTGGTTATTTTAGAATAATTTAAATTAGGATTTTAATTAAAACACTACTGTTTTGCTTATATAGTTGTTTTAGTCCTTTAATTGTTGTTTTTAATTATTTTAGTTAGTTCTTTCTGTAGATTTTAACATGTTGTAGTATGCTTCTGTTAGACAACAGTAGATAAATTTTTATAACCAATTAATATTAATTTTGCTACTATTTTGTATTAATATTTGTTTAATAATAGTTGATAGAATTAGTTTTGCTATATTAAAAAGTAATTCTTTTTGCCACTTTAATAGAACGTGACTCTGGCTTGGTTAACCTTAGTTGTGACTCTGGCTGGGACGGTGCTAGCAGATGTAGTCGACGGTAGGATTGGATGGACACCATCCCGGACTAAAGCGGTTCTGCAATTTTCAAACTCTATAACCCCCCTCCCTCCGCTTCACCGAGTATCGCCATTTCAGTTTTGAAAAAAACAAAACAAAATACTTCAAAAATTAAAATCCTTTGAGGTGTAGTTATGTTACTACATCTACTAGTTAGGAAAATTTTAAAAAACATAAATTTCGACATGTTTTGCAAAAAAGTGTTATGAAAAAGTAAAACGGCTATAACTTTTGCATACGAAGTCGAAAAAAAGTATAATATATCAAAATGTTTAGCACGAAAAACCGGTTCTGATTTCGATTGCCGTAGGCCGTTTTGCAAATTTTTAGAATCCTCAAACTCCGAAAGGAAAAAAATTATCCTCAAATTTAAGTTTTTTTTTGAATTTTTGGTCAAACTCTGGTCAAACTACTTATTGCAAGAAATATTAGTGTCACTAAATAATTATTGGTTTTAGAATAATAGTTTCAAACACAAACGGTGCTTCATGCTCAAGTTCAACTCCTGAGGGTTAATAGGATTGACAACTTACTATTGTTAGGAAAATAACAAGTGCAGACTTGGAAACTAGGGGGAATAGAACTCGGATGTCAAGCGTGCTCAGGCTGGAGTAGTGAGGGGATGGGTGACCGGACGGAAAGTTATACGATTTGGAATGAGTGGTCCATACTTGAGCAGTGATGAGGGGTGATTAGAGATTAAATTGTTAAATAATTCAGAAATTTAAAAATCAGAAAAAATGAAAAAAGATTCAATTCCTTTAGCCTGAGCACTAAACAATTTCCTTTAACAATTAAAAAAAATCAGAAAAACCAAATTTCAAAAAAAATCCTTTAGTCCCGGTTGGTGTTACCAACCGGGACTAAAGGTGGAGCTCCAGACAGCGGCCGCGTGGAGCTCTAGTCCCGGTTCGTAAGCAAATCGAGACTAAAGGTTTTGGGCTTTAGTCCCGGTTCCAGAACAGTGACTAAAGACCCGTTTTCTACTAGTGTCAAGTTTTATAAGTTGGTTTGCTACCTCTTATGTTTCACATGAAAACATAACAAATTATGGTTTATGATATTAAAACAACATTTTTCTTTCTTAGAAAGCAAAGTTATTTGAACACTCTTCAATGTATTTTTATGTCGTTGACCTATCAAATTTCTTAAAATATAAATAATGATAACAAAGAACAAAAATGGTGCGGCAAAGCACACCTTCGCTTCTAGTTATATTATCAAACGGAAGGGAATAGTAGAATGGATTATAATATAAAAAATGGTCTGTCTAGAGCACATCTAGATGTGACATAGTTATGTCATATCTAAGCTGATGTCCACTCTCTATGCGGTCTATTTTTTTTGTTCATTTTTTTATTTTTTGTTGCTGCATTATATATTTATAGGAGCTTATATGTGATATCATTAAAAAATATCTAGATGTGAATTAAACAAACCGTATAGAAAATTGCAAACTTACCTAACACTGCACATCGATACCTTTGCCTCTGTACTCAACGTAAAGGTTCATGGAGAACTGAGCAACGTACCTGGTTCAAATGTATGCAGAAAAAACCCTCTCAAAAAAATGTATCCAGAAAAACCAGTCACTCACACTGTTTGGCGCTTTGGCACTCTCTCCTCATCCTCATTCCTACGGTACGAATTACTCCCTCCGTCCCATAATATAAAAGCGTTTACTCTTATATTATGAGACATAGGAAGTAGATTTGAATGCACGCCCAACACGTGTGGTAGTGTAACACTGCATATTACGGTTTGGTGGAGGCGTAGACGGAGTAGAACGATAAGGAGGGTAGCGCAAACGTGGAGCCGGAGCCGATGTTGACGACGGCGCCCCTCTCCCGGTCCATCATCCCGGGGAGCACAGCCGCCGTCACCTCCGTCATGGCCCATAGGTTCACCCGTATCATGCTCACCCACGCCTCCGTGTGAGTTATTTACCCAAAACCACCACATTATGGGCTAGGGTAACAAATCGGTACCACATTTGAGGCAGGGCACAAAAACCACCAGAATTGCGCCTAATATGTAACGCGGAGCACTGATGCTCGAATTTGGCCACGAAAATAGCGGATCTGACCGGTTGGGCCCACCTGTCGGGCCGATGTGGCATGCCTACATGGATAATTTGCTGAGGTGGTCGAAGGCCCACCTGTCGGCCTCTCTCTTATTCCCCTCTCTCTCTCCCTCCAAGCCTTCTTCTTTCCCACATACCGCAACCACGGCCAGCCGTACTCGTGCCGCCGCCGGAGCCTTAGCCCGACGAGCCATCACCGGCGAGCCTCCCCGCCGCTCAGCTACCTGCCATCTGTTCTCTAGCCGCACTTCCAGCTACCTGTCATCCGTCTCGCCTGGTTCCGACGAGGATCCGCCCCGCCGCCGCCGTTCTCGTCCCCCGCTGCTGCGCCGAGCGTCGGAGCACGATGACCGGGTTGAAAGGCCGCGGTCGCCCCCTCCCCCACTTTCGATAGAGGCAGCTGCGGCACGGCGACTGTGACGGAGGCGCACGTCGTTGGTGTGGTGCGCGCGGGCGGCGGAGGTAGGCGGGGGCTGGTGGAGTCCTCCTCATCTCCTCGAGGAACCCGCCGCCGCAGTCCGGGCAGGTGAGGTCGACCCCGTGCAATCAGGAGGTGATTTTGGCACGGGTGCACGGGGCGAAGGAGTAGCCGTGCTGCTGGTGGCCGCCGGCCTGCACGTGCACACGGTGCGAGTAGGAGTAGGAGTGTGAGTGCGCCGTCTCCCGGTCGACGAGCGCGCGCAGGCGGAGGATCTCGTCGACGGAGCAGGGTAGCCAGAGTGGGCCGCCGAGCTGTATAGGCGACGGGGATGCCCGACCGCAGCGGCCAGTCTGCGGCGTCCTCTCCGCCCGAGCCCACTGTCGTCCTCTTTTCAGCGCCGCCCGAGCTTCTCCTCGCCGCAACTGCCTCGGCCTGCTCCCCGGTGCGCCGCCCACGCGGCCTTGCCTGGTCGTTGCGCCGCTCATGACACACCCATAGCGTGTTTGCTGAAATGCCCATGAGAAATAAAAAGGAAAGGTGAAAAAGGATAAAGAGTCATTGACAAGTGGGACCCTTTTGCCACCTCAGCAAATTATCCACATAGGCACGCCATGTCAGCCCGACAGTTGGGGCCAACTTGTCGGTTTCGCTGTCTTCGCAAGTAAATCGGACAATCAGTGCTCCGCGTTACGTATTAGGCGTAATTCTGATGGTTTTCTGTGCCCTGCCTCAAATAAGGTACCGATCTGTTACCCTAGCCCATAATGTGGTGGTTTTGGAGAAATAACTCCCTCCGCGTCGACCTCGTGCAGGTACACCACGCCCGGCTTGGCCACCCCGGCGTTGTTCACCAGGACTCCGACGTCCAGCCCTGCCACCGCCTCCCGGAGCCGCCCCATCGCCTCATCCCCTGCGAAAAACACCATCAGTCAGCACGTCTGGATTATTTCTATATATGTGTTGAGTACTGCATGTGTGTGCTGCAGTGGTACGGTGCTTCACCTCGAGGAGTGGAGACGAGGGAGAAGTCGAACTGCACGGTCTTGGCCAGCACGCCGTGCGTTCGGGAGACGGTCTCGGAGATGTCCTGGAGCATGGCGGGGTCGCGGCCGACTGGCACGAGGTTGAGGCCGCGCTGCGCGAGCTCCAGCGCCATCGAGCGGCCGATGCCGGACGTCGGGCCGGTCACGACGGCCCACGCCCCGTAGCGGCGGCGGAGGTCCTTGGGCTGGCCGGAGATGTGGAAGAGGCGGTACGCGACCACGGCGGCGTAGATGGCGCCGAGGATGACCAGTGAGACGAACCATGGCTCCGGCTGCCGGAGGAACGCGTCGGGTGCCCATCCACCTCCTCTCTCTCCCCTACGCTGCGCTGCGCGTGCTAATTAAGCGCTTGGAGGTTGCCGCTGCGTGTGCTAATTAAGTGCGTGTCGCGCGCATGCTTGTCCTGGATTTAAATTCTTAAATTCTAGGCCAACAATGGGGGCAGCTCGCTCGTGCTCTTGCCCTTCCGACTTGGCCAGTCCCCGGTGGCCTGCAATAAAAGTGTGTGCGGGCACGCCCAGCTGGTGCTCCTAGTGGCAGCGGTGGGGACTACGAAATGAAGTAACAGGGGACCGATCCCCTCGGGTTAGATGAACTGGTCACATCTACACGGGTTTCATTTTGCAATTTGTAAATATACTACTCTCTTCATCCGGAATTACTTGTCGCGCAAATGGATGTATCTAGAACTAAATTATGTCTAAATACATTCATTCCTCCGACAAGTACTTCCTCTGTTTTTATTTACTCTACGTATTACAGTTGACTGAAATTTGACTAAGTTTATAGATAAAAATGTAAATATTTAACATAACAAATATATATAATGTTAAAGTACTTTCAATAATAAATTTAATGGTACTGATTTGCTATTGTATATGTTAATATTTTTGTTTATAAACTTGCTCAAAGTTTACAAAGCTTGACTTTGACCAAACCAAATATGCAGACTAAATAAAAACGGAAGGAGTATTTCCGGACGGAGGGAGTAGTACACTTCGATCAAGAGCAGTAGTAACATTTTAACTTAAAAAAAGTACTTCCTCCTTCCTCCGTTTCAAAATAGATGACCTAACTTTATATTTACAAAGTTGGGTCATCTATTTTCAAACTGAAGGAGACATTTTACGCACAAGCTATTTTTTTTAGAATTGCTATTTCACATCTAGATGTGAAATAATATCTCACATCTAAATCTTCCACCATTCAATCTATCTAGCGCTTGTCTTTTCGTGCGAGCCCCTGATTCCCGTCGCTGGCTGCGTAGGTTGCGCGTAGTCGTTTCGTTTCTTCGGCCCATTACGTGTCTTGTGTGTTGATTTCGTTGTTGGGAGCAACTAATTAACGAGCGCTCCTTCGGAAGCCTCGCAACGATCAGTGCCACTTGGCGCGCTCACAGCTATTCGCCGCGTGTCGCGCTTTGGACGCTCCCTCTGGATTTTGTTTTTTTTATTTTTACGCACGCGTCTTTGGCTTTTTAAAAGGTTTTTTTCATGGGTTTTTTTACGCTTTGGTTTTCTACCGGTCTTCCCTAGCTTTTCGATCAAAAAATATTTTCGAAAAAAAATAATTTTTTGCGCAAAAAAAATGCATTTTTTTCGCGAGAGTCACGGTTGTGCTTTCGCGAGAGGCACGGTTGTGCTTTCGCGAGAGGCACGGCCGTGCCTCTTGAAAACGAAAAAAAACGTGTTTTCTATTTTTTTTTTCTTTCGCGAGAGGCACGGTTTTACTTCCGCGAGAGGCACGGTTTTGCTTCTGCAAAAGGCACGGGCGTGCCTCTTTCAAAAAGGAAAAAAACACACTTTTTGTTTTTTTTT